>NW_024609876.1:2800848-2825848 GCF_016920785.2 Ixodes scapularis
CGAGAGGCCGGAGCAAATCTTAAATAATTCCTAAATTTATTTAACTCGAGGGTGTAAGAATCGGAGGGGAGAAAACGGTACAACAAGACTCGGCAAAAACCCACACGAGAAAATAAGTTACCACATTTTTTGGACTATATTCTGCAGACTATGCACGTTTAATTTTGTGCGGTGCGGACTATCAACAAATGCTCATTATACTAAGTTTTTTTTTCAAAATCAAAGGGGTCAGGCAGGTTAAACAGATTTAAAAGCAATTTTTGGAGCAGAAAAATCCGGATTTTGGAGCAGCTTAGGAGCACAAAATTCTTGTTTTGCAGCAGCAATTTATGCATTTTGGAGCAACTTGGAAGCACAAAAATCTCCAGTTTGGAGCAGATTAGGAGCAGAAAATGTTAGAGCAGCTTATTAGAAATCGTAATCATAAAAAAAATCTAATATAAATCACATAAATCAAATTTCTCTTTTTTAATCATTATTTTTGTCCACCCTGGTTCCAATAAGTCATCAGCGCTGATATGCGCCAAAATAAAATATAAAAGAAAAAAAAAAAAAAGCGGAAAAGGCAAACGCGAGTTTTATGCGCATAGATGAGGACAGGAAACACAAGTTTGCTGCAAAGTTCGGTGGGCACCAGGTACCTCAAGCTTATACGAACTGGTGCCAAAGCGCAATTGGAGTGCGAAACTTTTTAAAGCGGTGATTTGAGAGCAAGCACGGTTTCCCAGAACCAGACATCGATCAGACGCTCGTAGAAAGCCCGTGCAGATAGAAAAAAAACACCCCACAAAAGTGAGCAGCATAGGCACACTAAATATGGGCGTGCAACTGATTCATTTGATTGCTCACGCACTGGAAGCACGTATGTGATAACTGAAAGTACTCACGGCAATGGCGCCGTCCATTTTGACGAGATTACGGACACGAATCAACAATTACACAATGGAGGCGCTCAATAGCACTTTTAAGGAAAGGTCTACTCTCGGAACAAAAGAAATACTTAGGTTTGCTCATCTTGATAGCCTGTGCGTCGTACCACCCGCCAGACAGCGAGACCGTGTGGTAACGCACTGTTAGCATACAGTCACAAATGACAGTGGAAGGTAGTAGGAAAATCGGGAAAAGACCACGTATCATAGGTATAGAAGGGTACTACAGCTGAAATCTTCGAATCCGGCGGTTGCTTGCGCCACCCTGTACCCGTGCCGTGTACTTTACTACGATGAGATTAAATGCTGCCAACCAAGCTGTCGTTTCCCACTAAATCTAGCGCCACCACAAACTTTTTTTTTTTTTTTTTGAGAGTGTTGCCATAGTGCAGTGTGGCGCAATTTCGACCGGTTTCGCGTTTTTGGCGCAGCTAGGCACAAAAAATTGGGTTTGAGTCAAAATAGCGAAATCGGCGCAGAAGTCACACCCCTCAAATCATTTTATATGAGAGATTTTTTTAAATGGTTGATGATGTCAATGATGATTTCTGATGATACAAGCCTTTTTGTGCGCTGCCAAAACGAGCAATTTTTAAGGCGTGCTGTGCATGATAATTTTCTTTTACATGCGGATTATGAACTGGGTGCCGACTATCTAAGAAAATGTTTTTTGTCGAGCAAAATTTGCCCTTGCCGACTATGCACTGAGTGCTGACTGTGGTCCAGGAAATATGGTAACATAAACCAAATGACTCTGCAAACCAATGTTATTTTTCTTCAACACTTTGACAGTGGTTGCCGTACACGTACAACGGTGGATACACATTTGAAAGTGCCCGCCTAAACGCAAAGGCACGCACACCGCAGGAGCTGTCGCTATTTGTTTTGTCTTTGGCAAACTATAATCGTTATGCTAGCACGGTGGTTCGCCTTGCTGAGGCTATTTATAGTCTTCATATTAGCAGTGATGTGATTGGTCCAAGTCATTTTGGAGCACCTTCTGGAGCAGCCAAACAATAATTTTGAAGCAGAAAAAAACACTTTTGGAGCATAAAAGCATGCACTTTGTTTTCATTTATACCAGCACAAATATTATGCTAAAATTCATGTGTTGGCCTGTCCCAATTAAAAGACATTATTCCCTTTGCCTTACCACTTCTGTGCACTCTTCTGTTAGCATCAACTCCATGGAAGGTTTGAGCTCCTCAAACACAAAACTAGCTCTTTAGACGCCTGCAAAAACACCAGGCACTTTAACGAGGTGCTGACTGATGAAGGAGGGTATGAACTGCTGTGAATGGTAATTTTAAGCACGGAATCAAAGGAAAATCAAATGCTATATTCCACCAAAATAATGTCAGAATAGACTAATTTTTAGCACCCAAATTCCTGTTTTGCTTAAGTTCTAAAACTTGCAATAAAACTGTGAGTCTTAATTAAAATAAGAACGCTTTTGTCATTTGATAAGGACATCAATGACAGTTCACATGTCAAACTTCATAATAACAAAAATTAATGTGAACAATAAATATTCACATTAAAAATATTGCAAAAAAGACTGGACAAAAAGACGAAGAAGCACACAGGACAAGTGCTATGGTAACTAAAGTTTAATGAACGCTTCCAACTTTGCTATCGCTATGCACGCGCGTCTGCCTGTTCAAAAGGTTAGCAAAACAGAATTGTTTTTTGCAAACTTTTGTTCCGCTAACCCTGTAGCCTCGATACCACCTCATACACAATGAACAAGCTAGGCTGAGGCTATAGTTGGGTTTTCCAGTTCTGCTATAGCCAACATGGCCACCGTCGGCCCATTCTTATTCCAGTTTTTCTCGTGGTCAATGTTTTTCGAGTGCGACCACGAGAAGAGCAGCTGTCTGCTGCTCTTACGGTCTTTGAGCGCCAAGGTTTTTTTGCTGATAGGCTTAGTATTGAAGCGAGCTTGGTGGACTAAACATTGTCTCCAAATAGTGCCAAATTGCATCAACTTCAACTTAACTGTTTGTGCCAACAAAGCACAGCACCATGATAAAAACAAACAAACAAAAATACAAGTGAAAAGTGAATATAAAGTGGAAGTTGCACGAGAACTTAAAATTGACATCAGGCAAGTGGAAAGTGCACAATACGCAGCGGAATATGCGCAAAAATTTGATATTTTGGCTGAAATCAATTTTTTAGACCACTTGAGCATTTGGACAATTTAGGGGTCCCCTCAGAACCCAAAAAATCAATTGGCGACTGTAATCAAGCGTAGTATAAAAAAAGCTTCAAGTTTCGGGCTGTCAAATTTTTTACGCTCACCCAAGACAATGATTTCCAAAATCTGTGCTGCTAAAGTTATCTACCCAGCCATCAGGTGCAATCCTGAGGAGTCTTGTAAAACCAAAAACTGGCGTTTCGGCTACCGAGGTGTTTACCTCGAAGAACAATAAGGATACAAATTTTATTGCAAGTTTCGTCAAAATAAATTTTAAAGCAGCCTGCGACACAATTTTTTATTCAATCCCAACAGAAAATTTTTCCCCAACCACAGGAAAATGATGCTATTAGATAACTCTCCACCCAGGTATTTAATTGTGCTGCAAATCTAAAGACATACCCTACCTAGCTGCCTCTTTGTGGCAGGTGACAACATGCCTAGCCAAGTGGACAAATAGATTGACGACCCGTTAAAACCGATAGTCTAGCGTTCACATTTGGCTCTGGCAAACGCCCCCAACCAGATACGAACAGTACCTTCAGCAAAAGCTTGGCAAAAGCTCGGCGAAAGCTCAGCATATGCTCGGCAATGGCTCGGCAAACGCACGGCACGCCAATTGGAAACACTTCAAAGAAACTTACGGCGCCGATGGCAACCAACTTGTCAAAGTGGTGGATGTAGACGTGGACAAAGACCCGGAACAGACGCGCCAGAATCTTCTTGCAGGTGGGTACAAAGTTGCGAGGGAACCGGACATCTGCGTGCACAGAAACGTCCGGTCTTTAGAAACACGGTGGCGGGCTAATGTGTCCGACATTAGAATGCTTTGTTGCCAAACTTCCGTACAGTCCAGCGGTAGACGCGAGGCATGAACGTGAAACTTTAAGGAGAATGCAAAGCAATTTTAACGCAGAATGTGTTTAAGGAAGTGCCATGGCACGCCCCAGAAACCGTTTAGGAAATGTATAATGCCAAAGTCCCATTACAGCGACAAACAAAAACAACCAACACGAACAAGCCTTCAACACATGCAGCAGGCTCGCAATGGTACCTTTGGCAGGCTTTTAATCGTTCGGTGCTCGTCAAGTAAGCACTAGTGACTGCAAGCCTGCCAAAGGTACCCTCGTGCGCGCGTGTTCTACAAGGCCTTTCAAATCGCAAAAAAATCTGGTTCGAGGCTTGTCACTGTCGGTTCTTCTTGTTTGTCACTCTAGTGGGACTTGGGCATTACACAAACTTCAGAGGACTGTCTGTACAAAAGAATGCATAATTAACAAAAAATTTTAATTATACGAGATGAAAGAACAAACTTACTATTTCCTCTTAATTATGCATTCTTTTGTACAGAATTATATGAGAAGAACAAACTTCTAAATGCGACCCGATGGGGATTGAACTCACGGTTACGAGCCCAACGCTTTACCACTGTGCCCAAGAGGAGACACTGAAGCTGAAAAACACCCGTGTACTCCCAGTTTGAATGCAAATGCCGGCATTCCCGTTCAAAGTGTGACTACAGACAAAAGCAGCTACAGCTTTACGTCTACCCACTAATCATTCCAAACAAAGCTCGGTGCTGCGACGTCCTCTCCTCCTCTCCTTCAGCTTATATCGGCATATCAAAGAAGAAAGTCTGCCACAAACAGCAAAGAACACTGTGAAACACATTCTGAGTACACCAACTTCATCCCTTGCATAAAGATAATTTTCTTTCAACACTCTTATGATGAAGCATGAAACAGGTATCTATTTCGCTTACACACACTGGTTTTTGCAAAGAGAGAGTCGATGCGGTTCAAGTTTGTTTCCTGAGCAAACTACCCAGCACCTGGACAGGGGGTAAAGGCGGGACTAGCGTCTGGCAAACCTTAAGAGCCGAGAAAAAGTGTGAGGAAGAGAGCGACACCATCTTGTTTCGTAAATCATTTACCTCACTGTTTCCATAAGGGACTAGTTCTGTTGTTATGACATCTAGTGAACTTATCAGTGATGGAAGTGGCATTTGACCCTTTGGAGCAGGTTCTGTAGCAGGCAAAATATTCGTTCGGAGCAGCCACTGACACTTTTGTAGCAGATGCCAAGGTCTGTTAGCATATCACTCAAAAATAAAAAAAATAATTGATTGCATTGCTAAATAAGTTTATATATGATAATGACAAAGGGTTTCTCGTTGATACTGGGGCATACTACTTATTACCTTTTGTAATAAGAACAAATAGGTGACAAAAGGTACATAGAGCTTTGTTTTTAGAAATAAGGCTCTGTTCAGAGTAGGTTCCATTTAAAATGGATACAAAAAAAAAAAACTGATGAGAAATTAATCACACTTTAGTTAAGATAAAGCCGTTTACCCGCAGTCTCTGGCTTTTTTCAACCATGTATAAAGCCTCCCTCGCACTTTTACACCCGATTTATACACCCAGTTTATTTAGCCTGTATGTATTGTTTCTCTAAAATTCCACCAAAAACCAACATAATCGCTAACACATCTATCAGCAAAAATGTGCCTGTTAAATTTGATTGTTACCAAACTCAAGACTTGATAATTAAAAACTGAAAAAAGCCACCCAGAAATATTATGAAAACCTACTCTTGCGCTTACATTTATTCAAATAAAGCACCGCGTTTTTTTTTTTCTTTTTTTGACGCAGCATTTGGAAACAAGATCATATAATCGAGATCAAAGAATGTGGACCTGCAATATAACTGAGCATAACTTACATGTATATCGTGCTAAACCAGACGCTCACCCATGCCAGCAGCTACTGTTAGCACTTCGGTGCAAGGCGGTGAAGCTCGACGCGCATGGGCTGGTGAAAGGCGCCACGGAGGCATACGGCAAACATAACAATCGAGTGATTTCACCAGGAGTACAAGAGCCTGGTTCTGTCCTATCGCAGCAGCCGCCATCCTTCTATTCTGCAAAAGTTTTCTCGCAACTTTTCGGCTCCTGACATCGCAGACATCTTCTGAAATACTAGAGGACGTCGATGATGAAGCCGCCAGCGCATCAACCGGCCAGCGGGGTGGTCGAGCAATCTTAAAACTTTGTTTTACCTCAATATAAAGCACAGCCAACGTTACGAGTCAATGGGATTAGCCAAACAACGTCAAAGCGCGACATCGAGGTCATCTGACTATCTTCCTGTACGTGTCCTTTCGTCGACTAAACCAATCAAAGGCAGCGAATGTCTCGTGAGTTGCACTTTTACTATGTGTGTTCGTCTTGTACATGCTCGAGCCGTCGACTGTGCTCTGACCTTAGATGAAACAACGTATATGGTGAGTAGAGATGCTGTGAAATACATATTTCTACCGTTTTTCTTTCTTTCTACTTCTTTAAATATTAGGGTCAACCAATAAGAAAAATATATAAATTTTTCTTTTTGCCCATCTCGGCGCAGGTGTGGCGCAATTCTTAGCCAAAATGGCACTTCGGCGCAAGATGTAGCAGACTTTCGCTCACGGCGCAATTTGGCACAAATGGTGCAGCACTTCTATCACTGACTTATTAATGTTCACAATGACAGTGTTGGGAAGTACTTGAAGTACATTTTACTTAAAGTACCACTTTAAGTAGGTTTATAAAACTTGTACTTTACTTGACACATATTCTCTGAGTATGTTCTTGTACTTCTAAGTATTTTTTTTCTGGTACTTTCCAAAGGAAGTACAACTCCTGACTTCAAAGTACATTTGCCCAATTTGGACATGTTAAATTTGTATCACAAAACAATGCTTTGTCAATTCTGAAAAAATACTGGGAGGTATATTCTACTCTCACCAGAAAAGTGAGCAGACGACGCATTGCTTCGTTTGTTCTGGGGGCGGCTTTCCCGTAGCTTTTTGAACTTTCGCTACTTCTTGCTCGGTCAGGGCAAGCGAGGAAGTTAAAACTATTAGGAGAGGACAATTAATCGTAACGTGACAACCGAAACAATGGTGCGAAAAAATTAGACTTTAAAGTCGAAGGAAAAAACAACAGAGGAAAACATCACAATGTTTTGACAGATTCTACAGCGTCTTTTTCTTCGACTTATAAGTTCCTTAATTTTTTCGCACCATAATCTTTGGTGTCACATTATGATTAATTATCCCCGGTTCGACTGCACAATCACTTTTTTTTTGTTAAAGGGATGATGAACCAAAATTTGGATTTCAGAAAACAATGCAGGAGCTGTAGACGGGATGCTAGAATCCCTACAACACTACTTGTAAGGCTGTATCTCTAGCCTTGTGCAAGTAGTGGATTTTGAGTTCAAAGTGAATTCGAAGCGAATAGTGGTTTTGGCCGAATATTTTCGAATCGAATATCAAATAGTTTTTCCACGCCTTTCACTATTATAACATAATACTTAGACAAAACCCCAGCGAAACTTGTGAAGGTTGTTCCACCTAATCATTTATAAGCCAAGTTTAATCTATCTATATTTATGAACTGTGACCTCAGAAGTTCTGATGTCTCGGGATGGTAAGTAAACAACAAGTCTAACATAAAATGAATCCAATGGAAATGGCCAACTATACCCAATTGAGTGAATTTACAAATCTTAAATATTTTTTTTCTTAAATTTAGAGGTAAAAAAGAATGACTCGTGCACGATGAACGCCGGTTGTAAGGGCATCTCTGCCCAACATATATTCTTGCAAAACAGTCAGTTTAATTTTAAAACATTTACTACAATGTAGATACTCTAAAACCCTTAATTTTCGCAAATATCGCGAATTGAAAAATTCGCAAAACTTAAAGGCACGCAAAAATTTTGGTCTTCAAGAATTTCAATGCAGGTCTCTGGAATTCGCAAAATTTAGTGGCCGCGATATGTCCTCTGTGACCGATTCGCGAAAAATAGGGGCCCCGAAAATAAAGGGTTTTACAGTATACACATCCACAAAGTTTCCTTTTATTTTCATATACAGCGCATGCACCATCCCGCTTTGAATGTATGGTTTTCGTCCAAACACGCAACTGTGATATTCATACTTTTCCAAGTGTTTATCGCGACAGGTTACTCCGTTGAGTGCGCTTCTTACCGAGCACCGATGCAATGCAGAGAAGCAACACCCGCGAAGCTTGCTTCCGCGGGTATTGCTTCTCCGCAATGCACCAGTGCTCGGTAAGAAGCACACTCAACGGGGGTAACCCACCGCAATCAACACTTCGAAAAACGCGAATAGTGAAGTTCTTCTCGAAGCGAGTATCGAATAATATATTATTCGGAACTACTATTCGAAATTTCGAATATTCGCACAACCCTAGATATCTCGAATAGACAGCCAAATTTTCGGAAAAAGAGGTTGGGACTGAACGAGGCCAACGAGACGCGTGACATCAAGATATCACGTTTCCTCCTCTCTTCGTTTCGCCCCCCAAAGGCGGCGTGGCGGAGAAGACGCGAAGCCGTTCCCTCTCCTTCTCGGAGAAACAAGACGTAAACATATCTGTCAAATGCGCCTCCTTTTTTTGAAAAATACGGTCATCCATTTAAAATATCACTCTACGAGAGGATTGCTTGTGGAAGCTACAGGGCTGACATTGTGCTCTCTCCTAGGACATTTAACCCCCTTGGGTGGAACCAGCTACTACAGGCGGCAACAAATTTAGAAGTTGGAGGGACTTCTGAATTTGGCGGCATTTCTGAAAATAACTACTCTGTGGCCACCTGAGTTTATCCAATATTTGCTGCCATTTCCGAAAATAAGTGATGAACCCCCGATTACCCCTGGGGCAATGCATACCAGTTAAAAAACACTGTATATATACCGTATTTACGCGATTCTAAGCACCCCTTTTTTTTTGCGCCTGTGATGCACAAGTAGGGGGGGGTGCTTAGATTTGAAAAATGCCAGAATCTCACCAATTTTACAGTAGAAATACAAGTTTATGTTACGGCAATGCAAAAGTAGATCATACACTGGAATTCCAACAAGCATGGAAGAGAATTCCAGTCTACTAGATATCCACCACGCTCACTCGCTGTCACTCGACGCGCTCGACGGCGAGTCGTCAGTGCCACTGCTCGAGCTGCCGCTGGCGTTGCTCTCGGTGTCCCACAGGACATCGTCCTCAGACCCGTCCATGCAGTTAGTGATGCAGCATTTCTTGAAAGATTTCACGACGACTTCGGGTTGGACCCTCTTCCATGCGTCCGATATCCACATCGCAACGGTTGACGCGGAGGCTTTCTGCAGCCTTCCAGTTGGCGTCTTCTTCCGGTCGGGATTGCGAATCCAGTCTTCGTATTCCTGCCGCAAGTTCTCCTTGAATGGCTTATTTATCGAGACGTCAAGCGGTTGCAGCACTGGCGTCATCCCGCCCGGCACAACTACGAGATCGCAGTTGCAGCCTCCGAGCTCTTCTTTCACCTCCGGGGTAAGGTGGCCGCGGAACGCGTCGAGCACGAGCATCGACTTCGTTCCCTCGAGTGCGCCGAGCGATGCTCCTGGCCGTTGCTTCCAGACAACTTCAATCCAGTCGAGCATTAGGTCACTGGTCATCCAGCCCTTCTCCTGGACTCTTACAACGACGTCCGAAGGAAAAGTTTCATTCTTGGGCATGTTCTTTCGCTTTAGAATGATGTACGGAGGCAGCTTCCGGCCGTCAGCTGTAACGCACAGCATCACAGTGACACGCTGTTTCTCATAGCCGGTTGTTCGGACTCGAACTTCCCGGGCGCCGACTTCATTCACCGTACACGTCCTTGGCATGTCGATGTAGACCGGAGTCTCGTCGGCGTTGCCGATTTGACCAAGGACATAGTGGGACTTCCTTCGGAGCTCCATTACGTATTGCTGAAATTTCACCAGCTTATCTTCATAGTCGAGGGGGAGCTTCTGGCATGTTGTTGTGTGACGTCTTAGAGAAAAGCCGTTCCTTTTCATCATGCGTTCAACCCAGCCTCGACTGGCGCGGAACACGGCACGGGATATATTCATCCTTGTCGCGATCTCCAGGGCTTTTGTTTGCATTGCGTCAGCGGTGACAGCGAAGCCGCTGCACCTTTCGCTGCGGACAAACTCACACAGTTCTTTTTCTAGTTCGGGGTGACGGCCTCGGCGTGGTCCAGTAAACTTCTTGCGTGTGGTAGCACCCTTGAAGATCTGTTCCCGTGCTTTCCGCCACCGGATCACGCAAGCGCGGTCAACACCGAATTGCTCAGCCGCGTTATGGTTGCCGTTCTCCTCCGCAAACAAGATCGCCATTCTCTTGAATTTTAGCGTGTAGGAGCTCCGCTTCGCACTCATGCTGATCAAACTCGAACCACTTCTTAACAAGACAGCACACTAGCAAAACGGGCGACAGTTGGCGACGGGCAGCGGCGCAATGGCGTAATCTAATCACGATGGCGGACGCGCGTGGCGGCCGTGGCGGCTGCGATGTGGTGCGACAGTCGTGGAATATGTGCCGCCATCTATCCACCGGTGCTGAAACTGAGTATACGACAATCCGCAAGTCTCGCCGCGTGCCCGCGTGCCGGCGCTCGGACGCAAAAATGGGGGTGCTTACATTCGCGTGCAAACTTTTTTTTACCGTTCCGACTGGAGAATTGGGGGAGGGTGCTTAGAATCGAGGGGTGCTTAGAATCATGTAAATACGGTAGTGTAATGAAAGGGAATACAAAAGTATTGTGTTAAAAAGTGCTTGTACTTTACTTTGAAAGTACATTCTATTTGTAGCATTTTATTTCAAGTACATTGCACCCAGTGTACTTGCTACTTTACTCAAAGTACATCACATCCCAGTTACTTTGCACTTTAGCTGAGGCACTTTTTAGATGTACTTTACCAAACACTGCTCAATGATTGTATTTATGTTTTGTATTTTATACCTGTTCTTCATTGTTGTATTTACGTCCGACATTCCTTCATTCTTTTATTTTATTAATATGGGTAGTGGTGCATAATGAGTGCTTTGTTCACTTTTTTGTTCACTGCTCCCCTTTACTTAATGCTCTGCTGGGCCTTTAAGGGTGCAATAAACAGAAGAGCAAGAAAAGAAAGCAGGTGATGCATTGAGCGTGCTTGTTTCGTTGCAACATAATCAAATGGTTCGAGTTAGTTGAGTGCTTGTCAACTTCAGTTTTTCCTCGTACAACGCACGACCGCAATGTTCTCTCGTGTAACCAAGCTAAATATTGCGGCAAAGGCAGTGGCAACGCAGAATGCACCGTGTGTTGCTTCGCGGTGGCTGTGTACAGAAGAGCCCGGTACACATTTTAGGCCTCGACGGTGCAAATTTTGTCGCATGTGGAGTCTCCGAAAGATTGCGCCTGAAGCTAGCGCCCGATGAATGGAACACAAAACTCGCACCTCTTGGGGTACCCCTGCCTTGACCCAGTTATGTCACATCTCCCCGTGCCCTGCCAAGCACACGCTCTTCCGTCTCTCGCACACTCTCCCCCATTTGTGCACTGCTTAACACCTCCCGACAACAAGGATGTAGTGCCGCATTTTCTGCGTCGCCCACCAAAACCCGGCCCCGCCAGTGTTTGGCCAGACTCTCAATCGGCGTGGACAACCAGACCAGTGCAGCACTTGTGCTATGCTCTTTGTTGCGAGGGTGTGTTACCGCAAACCGCTAGGCGACAGCCACGTAACACGCTCCGCAATAGAAAGACTAAGCGCCGACCTTCGGAGCTGTCGTTTGCGGCCTTTTCGCATTACCTGTCATACTCTGGGCCCACCCAGGGTCCGTCGGTAACACCGACGACAAACAGTTTCCTCTAAATTTATTACAAGAATTGTAAGCCCCCGAAGGTCGGACTGCAGCATCGCCGATCCAGAACCATGAAAGAAGGCTCGTCTCTCGGTACGGCGATTGGAACGCGTCTGCGACTGGTCTGTTTGGCGTCCTATTCCTCCCTTGCATCCAAAGCGGTACCCAAGTGGCCACAAATGACCGAGTGCGGTGCTGTCGGATGTCACGACTTTGGCACTTGGGCGTACAAGTTCGGGAAGAAAACGCAAGTAGACGCAAGCGTCGCTGTCGTCGGACCGCGGGAGCTTCCATGACTGCCGAGCTGGAGGGCGACCCACAGAAGAATGGGCGTTTGCTACATTCGCCGCAGTTGCCAGGGCAACATACGACGGCGGGACACTTCTGTTACGCCATTGGGCGGATTTCGAGCGACCACGATTTGGACGCAGTAAACGCACAGGTTGGAGACACCTTCCAGGCACCGTTCTCTTGGCGACAGACGAGCCGTTCGGCCGTCGTGCTTGTTGTGGCAAGGAGAAGGTGGGTAGGTGGGTAAGTTCTCACCCATGGTGACGGGAAAGATGTCCTCGTTGTTGATCTGCGCCTCCACCCAGTCCATCAGGTGTGAGATGTACTGGGGCGCGGGCAGCGCCGTCGGCTTCTTGTACTTGTGTCCGTCTGCCCAGAGGTACTCGAACCTGGGGCACCAAGAAACAACCGGTTAGAAGACATCCGTTGACTGAAGGCGTTTTTATTCTTTAAAACGAGGGACGAGCTGCCTCCTGTCGAAAAAAAGAGATAAAATTGTTGAGTAAAAACAGTGCGAAAGAGATCAGGGCAAAAAGGAGGAATTGCACAGGACAGCGCTTGTCCTGTGTAGTCCTCCCTTTTTGTCCTTGTCTCCTTCGCGCTGTTCTTCTACGATGAACTCGTACCAACTAGCCCAATAGTTCATACTACTAAGGACGAAACAGGACGTGCACACTCCACTTAAAAGGAAAAACCAAGTACCGTTAGTCGTCGTTGGCTCAAGTACTAGAGTATCATGCTTGTTCCCGAGGAGGATGTGTTACTTAGCTCGATAATCACAGTCTACTTTTTCTGTAAGTTTATGAGCTCAAGAATTTGGCATCTAGAATGATTGTTCTAGTGCTTGTCAAGCAAAGCGAGAACTTAGATGACGTTGTCATATTCTTTTGCTGGCTAATCCGCGTGGCGCTTCCGAGTCGTGAGGAGAAAAAAATTACCCTTCCGTTTGCAAAACAAAACAAAGTTGTTACTTCATTACCGATAAAAGTAACGAGTTAGTATAAGCAACGGCACGGCTATCGATGCATTTCATAAGGGTCTAGATAAAACATGCAAACGAGGTCTCACAAACCAGGTTCCTAGGAGCTCGAGTGTTCCCCAAAGTACTCAGCGGGTACTCAAATTATTTCGAGCCTTCTTGGCCCTAGGTAAAGTGCTACCCCAGTGTAATTAGTGCAAGTGAAACATTCACTGATGCGTGACTACTTTCCAGATGCTTTCACGACGCCTCCACCTAGCTCCCGAGTACGATGTGTATTATTCTTAACAAAGTCCGTGAGCTGTCAAAGGCTCCTCGAGATAAAAAAAATAAGCGAGACAAAGTGTATAATAGTTGATGAAAAAAAATATCTTCCAAAAAGGCAGCAGTGAACTTCCAGTGCTTCAGCATTAAAGAGGACAGCTGAATTCCTTCGAATGATGGAATCTTTTAATCAAGGAATGTGCGTGCAAAATGTGTACCATTGCCCAATAGACGGTACAGGCAGGAAAAGGTGTTTCATTCTTTTGTCATTCTAGTTTGTCAAACAAACCGTTGCGAATCTCGTCTTGCAAGCAACATATTGGCGGTAGGCTGCAGGTGCCTTATATTTTACAATTTATCAATATGCTCCTTTTAGAAATATTATGTGAAAAGAAGTAAACTGATCTGTGGACATTGCATGTAGTCCGAGTGAAATATTAGAAAAACCACTTATTTTCGGACTGTTTCCGACTCATAAGGTTTCACAGAATTGTATCCCAGCGTTATATACATTGTTCATTGCATGAGGAACCAACGAAAATGTTTCGCATTGTTTGAGGCTGCCATTAATGCACGCTAACTCCTAAAACTTGAACCGAGGGCTACAACCTGAGAGAAATCTCACACTGACTCGGCTGATTTCAGGCAGACTAATATAATCCTTTTCTCCAATAAACTTGACAATGTATTTACTTTCTCAGAAGAAAGACTGCTGAAGTCAGAGTGAACAAAATATATCATAGAGTTGTGACCCTCGTTCAAGAACAGTCATTTAAAGAAGCCAGGGAAACATTTCAGTATGAAAAAACAAATGCCTGCGGCACGAAACACCGGAGGAGAGGGACTTACTTGGGTCCGCCGGACATCCTTGGACAGCTCTCTTCCGTACAGTAGTCCGAGATGGTTCCATAAATGAGATTGATCCGGTTGAAGAAGTCCACCACTGCGCAGAGTGTACAGGACAATCAATTCGCTGGTTCGGAGACAAGTCACGACAATCATAATAAACAAGGTCACAAGACTAACGATCTTGTCGTTTGTATGTCGTTCTGTGCGTGCTGTTGTCTTCAGCATCATCAACTGATGGCAAATGTTTTGTATTGTCTTTCATAATATGTATGTCGATCCTTTGAAGAAATGGCACTGGAATCGAAGGATCAATATTTTATGTGACTCGTAAAGGGAAGCGTTTTATCAGATTATCTTCAAACTTTGGGTGGGCGCCAGGGGTGGATCCAGAACTCTGTTTTGGGGCGGGGGGGGGTGCAGAAAATTTTTAAGGATACTAGTCTCCCAAATTTTCGTGTGCACCGGGGGGTCCACCTATGTCAAATTGCCCTCCAAGAAGGGAGGGGGGTCGACTTCGTTTGAGGGGGGGGAGCGGCTGCTTTCGTCGCGCCCCCTTTTGGATCTGCCCCTGGTGGGCGCCCACCCAGTATTGTACGTCGAAAAACATCCAAAATTCCTTGCTAGCATGTTTGGTACGAAAGAGTGATACTTGAGAGGTGACGAGGAGATTAAATGGCATGGGCACCAGTAATGCAGAATGTATCCTCCGTTCGCTTCAAGAGACGTTGCACAAACCAACTCGGTCCGCATTTTGTGCCTCAATGGCGCTAACGCTGCCACGTACGGTCTCCCAAAGAAGGCCCTGCCAGAGCTAGTGCTCTGACGCAAGTGGAAGGCAGAGTTTGCGTCCCTGGTGGACGCACGTCCATTTGGACTCCACTTTTTCGTATCTTCGCGTTTCCTTCGAAGCACGCACTAATTTTTTCGCACTCGCCCCTTTGCGCACTCTCTCACCACGAGTGCAAGCGCTTTCGCCTGACACCTCCTATTAGAGGCTGTAGTAAGTAAAGGTAGACTAATATAGGAAATGAAACTTCGGCCAAATTTTTCATTTTAGTTTTCCACTCGTTTTATATCTGTATAGTACGAGGTCCCTCTTTCTCATCTATTGACCTCTTTTCTATCTAATATACTATTTTAAAAAGTGTGCGCCGTCTAGTAGTTGCCACCCAGATCGTCCGAGTCCGCCGTCGTTCAGGCATGTATCTCGAGCGCGTGCCGGACGCGAGGCCCGCGTTGACATTCAGCGCTAATTCGGCTTGCATCAAAAACGACTGCGACGTCAGCGGTTGGCGAGGACTTGGACCCGATCGCCTCCTTCGTGCCGGAGAGACGCCGACCTCCTACGTCGCTCTCCAAACTTTTGACTATTGTAATTTTCCGTTCCGTTCATTTGCCGCCGTAACGAACCGACAACAGGCGTCGGTCGACTTTGTCGTTTGATAAACGCCTCTCTCGACAGCTACCCAAATTAAATGCGGAAGACAATACGAGTGAAACAAGTGGTCATTTTGTGTGTTATAAAGAAGTCGGCAATAACGAAATAGCGGCTACAGCAAAGTGATCACGATTTCCCATTCCCTTTTGCACTTTGTTAACCGAAGTCAGTTATAACAAAATAGCGGATATAGCGAAGTGATTTCTGATTCCCGTAGACTTCGTTTTAACTGGTCTTGACAGTAACTGGTTCGACAAATGCATTAATCAGTTAAGCAGTTCCACGAGGCGTGTGATTGGAACGACATCCCTAACTGACCCCGCAAATGATGACAACACTACGAGGCACCATGCTCCAAACAAACCGTTGCTAGGGCCGTCGCTACGGACAAACTCACAGACGCTCGACACGGAATTAGAATTTGATAAAAAAAAGTAAATAATTTTTGGTAAGCATTTCGTCTTCTCAATATCTAATAGTAAATACTTTTTCTATCGTTTCAGTGCCATATCTTGACAATAAAAGCCTGTAACAAAAATTCCAATTTTTTTGTTTTTTTGTTTAGAAGACGACACGACATGATGGCTTCGTGTCATCCTTTATGATGGAGCCTGCAACTGTGTTGCATTAAGTTGGAAAGGGGTGATGATACTTTATATTCTCAGGAACAGCTTTCTATGGCATTTCGAAAGCGAAGAGTGCTCGTGCACGACCTGGATCGACGCTTGAGGTGCTCGAGCTAGCATGCAGATGCCTGCCAGAGAGGCTTCGATATTGCCATGACAAGAGTGAAAATGAAGTGCCGTCGCGTAATGATGATAAGTTACGACGACCACGCAAAGAGCATCGACGTCAAAGTGCGGGCCAGCACGGGTTTCAAATAGTTACGACGGCACAGAATGCACTTGATTCAGTGCACATCTGTGCAATCAAACAATCTATCCGTAACATGTATAAACTTGCCCGATGTTCTTCCGCAGTATACATTCTTTCGCTATTTAGGATCTTGCTGAAAACAAAAGAACCAAGAAATTTTTTTTCCCTGCTGTGGTGGAGAGTGTGTAAACAAAATTTGCAGTCTCGAACCAATTGTGTTGAAGTAAAATAAATTGGTTCTTCGTTGCGATGCACGTCAATCTGCAAACTCACAAGCAAAGCCTGGCGCTGCTTTGATATCATGTACTAAACCTACTAAACAGATGTTTCTCTCGCCGATGCAGTACCATAATTTTTTGCAGACGATCTCCATTTGTGCAATGATTTTCGTGATATAATATTGCACACGAATACCATTTCTTTTTATGAACCTGATTAGTTTTGTTAGACCCATCATGTTCCTAATAAATAAACAATCAAAATCATATCATTATGCGAATGACTCAAGCCGTTGCAGACGACATCGGTCATTCAACATGCCCTCGTCGTCTGTAGCAGGCATCTCGAGACATCTCGAGGACCGGAAGTTACCGTCGCAAATATTTAAGAAACAACCCATTCTCAGCAAACTTCTGTCGTAGTAAGTGTGAGATGTGAAATTCCTATATAGGTAGATTCTTTTTAGATGTTTAAATCCCATGTCTGATTTCTGAACAAACATTCTACTAGTCCTGTTCAAATTACGAACTTTAGTTATCCTATTATTATGGCTGTAATTATGTTCTACGGTATCTTATTTCTGCTTTTTCTAGTTGCTACATTAGGCAATCTTCTGTTCTTTCGCTTTCATACTAATATAAATATTGGTAATAGTGCATAGTGAGGACATCCTGTCACCGACTGTAGGGCAGCTTTACAAAACGCCTTTTCACTTCCGCCAAGCCGTATGTTGCCATGTTTGTTAGTTTGCACGCAGGCGATTACGGTAGTCATTGTAGTCGTTTTTGGTGTTGAACACACAAGCACGGCGAGTGGCTTTGTCGAAAGTACTTGATAACTTTGACCGGGGACCTTATATGGGTCACATAAACCTGCAATTAGTAGGTATGCTTTGTTTCCTTTCGGTGGCATCTACTGGAGACGTTTTGGTGTTCAATTAGTCAACCTCTCGAGCGCCTCTGCATTACGAATGAAGACCTGTATGCATAGAGCTTGAGCACCAGGCGTTGCTCCTTCGTGTCGTCAACTCCTCCAGTAAACGCAGTCGATCATGGTGAGAAAGAACTCGAGCGAGCTAAAAGAACACTGCCTCCGCACAAAGAGAGACATGGGCGTAAGTTCATCGAAGTCCAAGAAATTTCGGGCCGGAATTGTGTCACGTGAATCCGCCCCGCAGTCAGCAACATACTCAACCGTCCAAAAAGGCAAAAAAGTGATCGTACCGTGGACGGCGAGCCAGTCGTTCATGTCCTCCCTGGGCGGGAGCCGCACGGCGTCGCGCAAGTTGAGCCCCGAGTTGAGGGAAGCCTGGGCCTGCTTGTGGAGGGAGTAGCGCATTGTGCCGGGCTCAAACTTCTTCTTGGGCCGGAACGTCTGCACCGACGACTGAGAACCCGTCACCCACCCACCGGCGTCAGCTCATGCAGGGCCTGGCAGACGCCCATCGGGCATTGGCGGGCGTCTGCCGGCGGGGGCAACTACGGTGGGTGGAACTACGGCGGGTGGAACTACAACAGGGGGGGGGAACTAGGGCAGAGGGAACTGTGGCAGGGGGACTACAGCCGAAACTATGAGGGAAACTATAACAAGAACTATGGCAGGGAAACTATGGCAAGATATATGCGAAGAGCTGAGGGAATTGCAGCAAAACTATGGCGGGAACTACGCCGATAGGGGAACTACGGTGCCCAGACTGCGTCTCCATCTCCAACCGGCGTGTTTATTGCGTCTTTATATTTGTCCCCTAGATTTCCATCTGGTGGTGTCACAATGTTGTAATGCTGCGGTTCACCATGAACCTGGTGGTGGCACACAGCTGATGTGCCAGGGATCTGACACAATGCCGAGAACCTCGCACCATGCACGAGCGAGATGCCACCGGGCAAAAACTGAGGTACGGTACACACACCAGCTGGAGACGCGTTTTGAGCATCGTAGTAAAAGCGGTTTTCGTAAACCGGCAGCTCAATCTAGGGGGGTCGTGTCGTTGCACATAAAAGCAAGCGTTAGTTGAGGTTTCCGTGACCTTCGATAGCCACTGATGCCGAAATTTAAAGTCTGAAGTCAATCAAGCTTATCGTCTATGCACCAGGAAACTGAGAGAGGAGGAGATGAAAGTGCATGGGGACGTCAGAACACCAAGCTCTGGTTGGAATGATTAGTGGGCAGACGAATCATTTTCCAACAATTTTCCAACAAAACAATTTCCTAAGCGCTTCCTCAACTTTTGTCTATACTGCACTCATGAAACGTGTTAGAACGCGGAATGCCGACACCCGGCTCTCGCATTCGAACGTTTCGACGAGTGCAGTGGACACAAAGGCAGCTAGCTTTAAAGGCCAGTTCACACATACAGCGAAGCGCTAAGTTAGCGCTATGTGAGTGCTCAAAGGAGCGCTCATGTGGCGCTTCCTAGCGCGTGATGTAGCGCTCAGTTAGCGCTTCAGTAGCGCTCTGTTAGTGCTTCAGAAGCGCTTTGTTAGTGCTCTGTTAGCGCTACAGAAGCGCTTTGTTAGAGCTCTCACGCTCCTTGTGCCGTGCTTGCTGCTGCAGAACAGCGCGTGCACGGCGATTCCTTTGTTGTTGTTTTTCCTTTGGCATTGAAAGAGGAGGAAGTAAAACAGCCGCTCTCCAAGCAAAGGGTCGGGCAGGCGACCCAGGGTCATGGACTTTGAGCGACTAATTGATTGGGTACGACCTCATCGCTTTCCATTCGATATGCATGACCCTGGTTTCAAAGACACGCAGTTAAAAATAACCGCCTTCGAAAGAGCTCTGTGTCTCGGTCCCTCAGCCTAGGAACAAGGTTCACCAGGTACCCGTTGGTATTTCGGTGGCGAAAGATTTCGCGCACCCAGAAGGCTATTCTGGGCGTTAAGCCGTCCACACACATATGCACTAATCGCGTATGTAAGAGCATTTGTCGCATTTCTATTTCAGCATCCCACATGTCCACCATGGTGCTGCTGATGCACACCCAACCACAGGAACCGGAACCGCAGTGCACGCGCTAATCTGCAGCACCGCAGTACAAGAAGCGCTAGCAAGGCGCTACTGGAGCGCTAACAAGGCGCTACTGGAGCGCTAACAAGGCGCTACTGGAGCACTAACAAGGCGCTACAGAAGCGCTAATCGCGCGCTGTGTTAGAACTAAGTCGTGTGCCAGGAAGCGCCACATGAGCGCTCCTTGGAGCGCTCACGTAGCGCTAACTTAGCGCTCCGCTGTATGTGTGAACAGGCCTTAAGTCTACCCACTAATCATTCAATCTATGAGGCCGGCGTTCTGACGTTCCTGTGTGCTTTCGCCTTCTCCTCTGTCTCAGTTTCTCGGCACATCGACATCAGATAGAAAAAGGATGCACGCAATCTGTTATGATTAGGCCGTTCCCACGGACAATGTGGGTTGTGCATTTGGGCATGTGTTTCAACACACCAAATGCATGGCATAAATGCATGTGCCATGCATTTATGTATGGTTGTGCATGTGTTTGAAGGTACCGTTTGCTTGTTCTGAAGTTCAACACAGAGCTCTTTATCTCTGCTTCAGGTGTTTCCCGAGCCCACACTACCACTTCATCTTACAATGCCAATTTGCTAAGCGCGTCCTCCACTATCCCGAAATCACACCCTTCCTCTGCGGTTTGTGACCGAGCAATACACTACAGTGGGAATAAACATGGACAGCAGTTTGCTGAAGTGCCTGGTGGGACGCAAAACATGCACCACTTGTGTGCGCAGGTCTACGCACATTACAACATGAATTCGAAATTGCAAATGGTTCGACTCTGGTTCCAATTCTTTCTTTTTTGTTTCAGGCAACTTCTTTCTTGCTTTATTTTGCAGCTTTTCCTTTGCTTGTTTTGTTTTTCAGTTACTTGACAGCCTGACAACCACCGCAATGGGCTTCGTTTTTTCCCAAAAAAATTCCAGTTGTCAGCCAGTGCTCGTTCCGTGTGGTTTTTAAACACACGTGTGTGTTCTGAGGGATGGACACTGTCCCGCCTGTAGATTCAAACTGTGTCGTCCTTCAGTCACCAGCCAGGGCTCAAATGTTAGCTCATAGGGAGTGGGAGCAAAAGCGAAGCCCATTTCTTAGACGAAAAACAAATATTCTAAATCAATAGTTTTACGGAGGGAAGTACCACTTCTCATGACGATGTATTCGAGTTGTAGAGTTACCCTGCAGAAAGACACGAAGCCCGTGTTTTCAAGCTCAAAAGCCGTTACAATTGCCTAGAAGTAATGCACTGTAATCTTCCCAATACCATATTTGTCAAGTTCGGAGAAACCAAACCCAAAATGTTTGGTTGACAATGAATTGACATGAAGATACCGTAGAATACCGTGCATCCGCCCATACCACCATTAAGCGCCCATACCCAAACTTGTAAAATTTGAGAAAATACGCACAGTACATTTATATGTAGAATCGATGACCGGACAAGCGCCCATCCCCCATTTTTTCATGATTATCTCAAAATCTTGAGTGGGCGCTTGCCCGGTATTTTATGGTAATGTCATTATATTTGTATTGCACTGCTCATGCTAGCGAGATACAGCTCGGTCTTGCTATCATTGCTGCCGTCCTTTGCTACAGCAAAATATTCCTCGTTTAAGTGCATTTTCTGGGATATTTTTCTGTCAATCGTACAACACTATGAGATGGTAGAAATTCGGGAGTCTCCCGGGTAATACAGGAGATTTGGCAGGTATGAAATACTGAGGAGTGCTATGCTGAGCTGCAGGGTCAGGAGAGTCCAATCAACAAACGTAAAACATCCCCTAAAGGAAATTACACAAAAGCTAGTTTGTGTGCCGCTATGACTTCTTAACAATTCAAATAACAGGTGCAGGTCACTTCAATAGCCCAACTCTACATAGAAAGTCTTTTCCTTACAGCCTGATGGTGGCACGATGCAGGTTCACGAAAGCAAAAATCTGATATCTTGTCATTTTTGTCGAAGCACCATCTGAATACCTTTTTGTTAAAATGTTCTTAGTGTGTACTTATTTAGCGTCGCACGGTTATGCCTTGACAAGCTCTTCAGCAAAGGCAGTGTGTTGTCCTTGTGATATCTAAAGCAAAAAAATTGGATCCCACACTACATTAAAAGGCAGAAAAATTGGAGGCCTGCCTTTTGGAATTCACCATTTTGCAAACAGGAAAAGTCATAGGCAATGGTGTGAATAAGTGTAAGTTTCATTCATTCTTTTTTAACAAGTTTGCTCACTGTAACACTGAGAGTCCCAGAATGCCCTAGAAAACAGGCAGATAGGACCACCTTGCATCCACACAAAGCACACACCTACTTTGAGATTCCTGTGTGGCTTGGCACAGATAACCTCTTATCTGCGTCAATCGGGGGCCACCCCCACATCTACCCAAAGCCTCGAGTAGCAAATGCATACTTGTCCAAGATAAAAACCAGATACGACGCATCTCACAACACGTGGCTTTTTGTAGTGCAGCCGTTTCCCATCCACACCACTCATATTTCAGCTGCATCACAACCAAATCTTAATCTCACTATCCTTTTCTTTCTAAAGTCTCCACAAGGTTTATTTCTTTTTTCTTTAATTTGTAGTTGGGAAAGTTGATTCCGCACATTTGTGAGGGCTGTAGACAATCATAGACAATCGTCCATTCTCCTCGACGCGAGCAGTTCACTGTAAGTGCAGACTGCAAACGAACCTCAGAAGCAAACTTCCTCGAACTTCCAAATGCAACCTTCCTCCAAAGAGAATTTTTAGCCGAGTCCCCATCACCGCACAACTTTTGACCAGGCAGCAATATCTCTCAACGGGCTTGTTTTGAGTCAACGGAAGTTTTGCCAAACTAAACACAAATGCCAAGAAAGATGGCCCTGTCAGAACAACAAACGAAAAGAACAAGTTCAGCCGTCAGCAAGAAAGAGTTCCCTCACTACGAGCTTTTTTTTCGTCATAGAAGCAATGAGAACGAGCGGATTGTTTTAGAAAGTGAGTTCCTCGAGCAACTGCTCACACGAGGAACACGTTCTACAGGTCCACACCCTCGCACCTCTGATAGCACTTGCAAGATGCAGGATGGGAGGGGGGTCATGACATGTTTGTGGTTAAGTACACGTCGCAAAATCTCCAGCCTGATTGGCCCTTTCGTCGCAAGACATAAGAGAGTGCAACGACACTGCCAAAATGCAACCCGGTTGCATTTTGAGAAAAAGCTAATCAGTCCCCACCTGCCGGTAAGAGAGATCCCCCCGTGTTGATGAAAAGTGTGCAAAACAATGCACATAAAGTGTTTAAGTTTGACTATTACACGCATGTGGGGAAATTTAGTGTGCCTAGATTTCAATGTTCACAACTGCTTGACCGGGGTCAGGCGGTTTACGGGCCGCGTTTGCAACACAAACTGAAAGAGGAGGTGACGGACGCATTGATTGTTCGCAAGCGTAGCCACCTCTCCACCTGCTTTTCTCCTCGCCACACGACAACGCAATGCAAGCACACTTGCGACCAATTAAATTAAAAAGGCGCTCCATGGTTTTAGCTGATCTCTCTCTTAAATCTAGGCTCTCCAGGAAATCGAATATGAGCTGATGCCTCTTGGTAGGGGGTGCAATGTATAACGAACTAACTAAATTATTAAAAGTATCTATATTACCTCTTGAGTAAAAATACATTGGCAATTATTCTACAAACTTCGAAACAAACTGTGGTATAAAGTATTTTTTCCTCAAAATCTGACATTTTTGTGTAGAAGTCTGGCAACACAGTTCAAAGTTTACAATGTTTACGCGCTAAACCAGCGAAGGGCATTTTGCACTCCCCGGCTGAGGATTAGTAATTCCGAACACCTGGTGATCTTTTGACATGCGACCGAAATCTCGGTTAAAACGAGCCTTCTCGGTAATAAGCCATATAATAATAGTGGGTAAGAGGGGTGGGCATCCTTCAACGAGAGACACAAAGCCATCGGCGTCGCTGGTTCCCAGAAGGAAGAAAACAAACTTCGTGGGAACGCGGAACACCTCAGTGCTACTAAATAATAATAAAAAAAAAAAAAAAAAAAAAACGTTGAGGCGGCGACGTGTGAGAAGAGCCCGAGCAGGAGCGACTTCGACGGCACCAGACTACGAAGTAGGGCGAGGGGGAGTTCGTGCTTATCGCGACCGACACGGCGAAGGTTGGATGATAATAAACTTCCCGCGGAGCCTGTTGTAACATACCGGAAGGATAAGAGAGAAGAATGAAAAACGACAAAGGCACGCATAAAAACGTGCCGCCCACTAACGCACGCAGTCTCCTTCCTTAGTTATTTCCCGTTCTTGAAAAGGCAGCCTTTAAAACAAAAAAACTATCCACAATTTTTTTTTTTTTTTTTTTAAAAAGGGGGGGGGGGGGGGGGGGCGATTTGAGGCAGTTTGAGGAATTACTACGCCTTCCTACGTACTGGATCGTTCTCCGGATTTTACAAACTGTCACACATTTAGGAAGGGACCACGAACGGGCCGACAGATATGACTCCCAACTGGCAACAACGTTTATTTAATGTATTCCATCCATCCATCCGGCATTTTATCTTTCACGATTATGTGCCCTCCCTAAACGAGTTCATCAACCTGTTCATCCTGACTTCGATCAAAACACAACCGAGGCCCCAAGAGCGAGCTCGGTGAAACAGTACGATCCTTCTCCCTTTACTCGCACGCTAGCATAATCGAACTAATCGTAAAAATGAACAAAAACTGCAACTACTCCGTGTTTTAAACAGCAAGTTGTCAAGGGCCGTTATGACCCCGAGCTAGGCCCGCGAGCTCGAGCGTCTAAACTACTTGTACCCGTAAAAAAGATAGAAAAATAGAAAAGTCTTTCCGTGAACTTTTGCAAAGCTCGGCACGCTCCAACGGTGTCAAAGACCCCTCTGGCGAACCGAACAGCCGTTGGTTGGCAACGGAACTACTGGCAATGATCGGCGGAATTCATATAGGCACAGAATCGCCACCGTTTTCACCGCCACCTCGATCAAGCTTGTCAGTGCGTACGAACAGCTGCTTATCGCAAGCACATGTTCAAGAGCAAGCGCTGCCACTACATTTTCTGTTTGGACCGGAATGCGAAAGTGCCCAGGGGCGTGCGAAGAAGTTATCAAAACAAGTCCGCTTCGGGGCTTTGACGATCCGTTTGTTTTGGAAGATAAGCGAGCGTAAAGACGTCGCGTCCCGCATTTTAAGCGAAAAACGCGATAGAATCTACG
>NW_024609876.1:2830848-3059607 GCF_016920785.2 Ixodes scapularis
TCACACTCTCTGTGTGTTTCGGACCGTTTCTGTGTCACCACTTTTGTGTATTACGGAAGTGAAAGGGCATTCCCTGGTGACCTGTGCGATGTGCGGTGAACAAGCCCCAGTGTTTAGTTTCGTAAAGAATTGTATATAATATATCGACGATGTGCTGACTTTCTTTGTCTTAGTAATATGACAGCTAATAGCTAGTCGTGCTAGTTTACATTGAAAGGTTTATAAATCGAAACAATACAACGTCTGTGCCTTTTGGTTATTGAAAGTCTACTAGGCCTGCTCATTTGGTTAGATATGTATCTCATGGTTCCTGCTCTTATCAAAACATACATAAATATTCAATACCACAAAATCCGTTTATAATTGATTACAAAATGCAGAAGAAAATTCAAGAAAACTTTTTCACTATTCATAGACACGCATGGGTCGCTATGTCTGACTTAGGTCTTGCAAAACAAAGACGTCTTTTTTCCGATATTCAGGCCTAAATATAAAACATGCAAACAAAATATACAGTTTCTAGGCTTGATTTTCGTGTAGACAACTATCATATCTACATTTGAACAAAAAATGAAAAAAATAAAAAATGGGTTTTTTGAGAAAATCAATTTCAAAAATGGTACTTTTTGGTTTTTGCATAACATTAACGTAACGTACCGCAAAGGATATTTTATACAGCCAAGGCATTTTATTATAAATATAAAGAGCGTGTTTTGGGCTCTCCGTGGACATAAAAAATATCGGTGTAACCCAAGTAGATCGCCAGTAATTAATTGTCAAAGTTCGTCAACAATTGACCGAGGAGGCGTTTTTGACATTTTTACAGAAAAAAAGCAAAAGGCCTAAAATTATTTCATGGTATTGGAGCCTTTTAAATGTGTCCACAGAGTGCTTCAAAAAAGATAATATAATGTGGACTGAAAATCCATGGCGGGAGATCAAGCGAAACATCCGACCCACGACGGGTGTGAAAAACACTGCTTTTCGCCGCGGCCTCTTTAAAAATTCATAAGTCGAGAACAAAAAAAAAATCCGACGAACTTGCGGTTTGTGTCGACTGCGGTTTTTAGAAACGGCGCCATAACATATATTTTTTTCATCGAAATTAAAAATTCGACCCTTTTTGCCTGCACGATTTGAGATGAAACCACCCATATATATATATATATATATATATATATATATATATCGGGCTACCCAATAGATAGCGCCACCGAGTTTTCGGCGTAAAAAAAAATTGTATAAATAAATCAGTGAATTTAAACTTTTCTCAGATGCGGTCTTTAGGGGGTGCATTTATCATGTAATCAAATTTCGTAAGTGTGGGTTTGGGGAGGAAAAAAAAAAAATGAGCCTAAAAAATCCTGTGTTTCCTCTGCACAGGGAGGAAAACGGTAAAAACCTTGTGGTTGAAGAAAAAATAAAGCGCCGTTCACACTTTTGCGTCCCTGCGATTTCTTAGGTCCAGCTCCGCGCTGCAGCGCGGAGCTGGACCTAAGAAATCGCAGAGGCTTAAAAACCGGCCTGGTCTCTCTGCGTAGTACTCGGTTGCAAGAGTGTGAACGGGCCTTAAGTAAACAGGCGAGCTGTTTCATGTTACACATAAATAAAAAAAAAATTAAAAAAAAAAAAAACGGAGACGAAGGACGAAAAAGGGACAAACACAAAACGTCTCAAATTTGAGACGGTTTGTGCCGAATGCGAAAGCTAAACGCCGGCTTCCGCGTTCTAACGCTTTCTACGACAGCAGTGGAGACGAAGGCATCTAGCTTTAGCTCTACCCACTAATCCTTCCAATCAGAGCTCGGCGTTCGGACGTCAACGCGCGCTCTCTTCACCTTCTCTGCCTCATTCAGTTTCTCTGCGCGTAGAGCACGCGCAATCATACAGAATCAGCGCCCCGCAGGCGACCGCAAGACTGGCTTTCGCTGCGCTTTACCCGAAAGACTATCGTTTTCTTGCGTTATACGTATAACTCAGCAAAACATTCCTGTCTCGAATGTCGCGTGCAAGCTATCTTCTTGAACACGTAGCCACGCTTATTAATACGAAGCGCAGATGTTCCGGTGACCTGTAGCTTTCGTAATGCAACGTAACGCAAGAAAACGTGGCTTTGTGAACCAGCCTTTCTACGAATTTTCGTGTTAAAGGTTGGTTCACACAGCCCCGTTGTTTTACCTTTCGTGACATTACGAAAGCTTACGCACAAGTCACTGGACATCTGTGCTTCATATTAAAGCATGGCTAAAAATTCAATGACGTGGCAGCTGGCACGCGACATTCGAGACGCGAATGTTTTCCTGAGTTATACGTAAGAAAACGCGAGGAAACGGTGCTGTGTGCGCTACTTTCTGGGGCGTTCTAGAAGTGAAGTGCGCGCGTGCACAATTTTAAATCGGAGCTCAAGGTTCGCAAGTGCACAAGGGCCCATAGCTTTGAAATTGACAGTATAGTTTGCCATAGCCTCCTCTATACTCACAAAGCCTGGCAGTTCGACGACGGAGCCATAGGGGGCCGGTCGCAGATTTGGAGCGCGAGGATCTGGTATCACAGAGCATTTCTCGAGGACGCTGGTATACTCTATTTCACCACATGATCACAGTGTAATATGATGTACCGCAGGAAAGGCTACAAGCGCGAGCTCCTTGCATTGGGGCACATCTCGGCGGCACAAGCTCTCCTACATTAGGGGCAGCTTCGTGCATTAAGCGCGAAACACATGTACGACGAAACCTTCCGATCCGACGTGCGGACTGCCTGAATGACCTTGGGGGGAGAGGGCTTTCGTAGCATCGGAGAGCGTTGAAAACCCTCGCCTCCGACCGTCGTATTGCGTGGTCGGACGTCGGATCGGACGGTTTCGTCGTACATGTGTTTCGCGCTTTAGGGCGCTTCTAGCCTTCGCTGCGGTACAGCATAAGGTGAAACAGAGTAGTAAGCGCACAGCTTTCGCAGCGGCGAAGACGCTCGATAAATGCTATGAGCACGAGGGGGACATTCCATCGCTCGGGACAAGTGTGTTTCAGTGTCTCGCCGCAGCGGGGCGCCCGTTACATGACTTTCCTCTCATCCGTTGTCCGCCGCTCTACCTTTTTACTTTCGGCGGGCCGCGTCTCATGGCGATCTGCCAGGGCTTGTCAGTATAGAGGAGGCCATGAGTTTGTTAAATGAGACCTTTCCTAAAAAGTGTGTGGCCGGTGCCATTTTGAGTGTTCGGGCGTATGGCGCGTGCTTTCCGCGCTTTCCGACGCGACGAACGCGCACGTGCTGGGCTGTGAAGATCGCACGCTGGACTGTGATTTTCTAAACATTGGAAGATTACCGAGGAAAGAGGGCAAGAGAGAGAGAGGGAAATAAATTTGCATTCTGAAGAGTTTCGTTGCGCGAACCTTACTTCAAAGGGAAGCGAGTGCCAAAGACAACATGGTCGAAAAAGAAAGTTGAGGGTCGCAAGATCGGCTCTGAACAAAGGAAAAAAAACTCTAACACCATCATGATATTTTTTTTTGTACGCCCCACCCATTTTTAAATTTGAGTGACATCAGTGACCCAAACCGTTGTATTTACAACAGTACAAATTCTGCACCCAACTGTCCAAAGACGGAGAGAGATGTGAATGAGAAAGAGTATGCGAATGTCTGAACCCGCGACAACGCAGAACCCGACGACCGCCGTCGAGAACTGGCCTCCAAAACGGACCAAGTGTGTTTTCTCTCGATTCGAAATCAATAAAGCAAGGACCGCGCCTCCTCCGTTAGTACCCCCGGTATGATATACGGCCGCCGGACCGCGGACTTTCCTCCCAGAACCGTCCTCGCAAACTCGGCCATTGCAGTTTCCTTTTATATTTTTTTTTTCATCCGTGTACGAGTGTTCATTTGTTACGCGACGAAAGTAATCTTCAACCCCACCTTTTTTCTTTCTTCGCGAAAATAAAATTTCGGTCGTTTCTGAGGGTACAAAAGAAAAGTGCGGCGCCCAAACCGTTACTCGGAATGAAACGCGCGCGGCCCCCACCAAAAGTGCGGGAAGTAACCGGGAGAGGGCGCTGATGATCGAATTCGCCCCAAATGTCCGTTGGCCGAGACGATGACAGCGGGAACGAGATTACTTGGGGGGTTACGCAACTGCCTGTCCCCCCCCACCAATCTCATCTGACAAAGGACTTTTGGAGCAAACGAGCTCGGTATGCACCTCTTTTGTCTATTTAATGACGCGATGGGAGGCCCCAGTTTGGTGAGGCGACAAAGATGCTGGTTCGCACAGCACATATCGCCTGCGCTCAACAGAGGCAATGCGTAGGGTTTCTGATTTTTCGGAGTTTATTTGTCGCGAAACTAAAAGGGTGTTTTTTGGAGTTAATTTTTCGCTCGAAAATTGGCGTTTATGTAATTTACTTTTCTTAGGTTCGAAATTATACAAAAGTCGGAGTTTAATTTTACCGTGTGTTAGTTTTCCAAATTCAATGCAAAAATAAATGTTCGGACAAAAACGTGTCCTAAATATATATATATATATAACAAATAACCGGTATCGAAATCCATTAATGCAGCTGCATTTAACATTGGCGCCGTTGCGATTGGCAGTACTAACTGCCCCATGACATATCTTGCAAACAAGTGTTGCTTCAATAGACGTCGGTACTTTGAAATAACCAAACCCCTGGTCGTAGTCGTTGGGAAGCATAAACGTTTCAGGTGCTCTCACACCTCCTACGAAACGTATATGGGTTCATATCGTTCAGTGTTCTAAGAACGCATTCGCTCCTTTATCTAGAAAGCATAATAATATGGTCTAGATTGGAAACCGCAACAGCGCTTTTGTCGTCACCCGAAAGTACATTGGCCCGTTGCACTGAACGAATCTTGACGACATAAACGGAAAACTCTCTTTTGTCAATAATCTCCCTGCCCCCCCCCCCCCCCCCCAAAAAAAAAAAAGAAAAGATTGTGTTGTGACGAAGTTTATTTGTAGAATGCCGTCTTTTCTGCTTTTCATTTTGCCGTCGTAACCTCGAAATTCAGTCTTTTTTAAAATATAAATCCGAATTGGCGAAAATTTTACCGGCGAGTGTTTTTCGGAGTTTTTTGGATTTATCCAAAAGACACAAAATACTAGATAAGCAACCTAACGCGTCGTCGAAATCAAACCCCCAGAAATTTTATTTCCACGATTTTGGAACAGGAATTCTAAGATTCCGAATCTAGAGATTTTATATTGGATTTCTCAACTGTAGTCGTGTTTTCGGGCTGCTGGTTAAGGCCAGCGGGGGGGGGGGGGGGGGGGGGGGGGGACATTAATCAATCATTCAAATGAAGATAATTAACAACTGGCAGGCCTCAGGAAGGGTGCATAAAAAAAAGAACAGAAAAATTGGCGAAATAAAGTGATACAATTTCGTCGTAATATATATTTACAAAAAAAAAAAAAATCAAGGTCAGGAACAACTGCTCGATGGATAACTGGGGAAAATATTGTCACCATTTTATGATGGGGCATTAGTAAAAAATGTCCATTTTGGTGTTTAAGAAAAAAATCCAAAATGATCATTTATTTTTTATATTTTTTTTTTCAACCAAGTGATAGAATTGGGTGTTTTCTACATCTACACGAAAATAGTTTGAAAATAACAACTCCTTTTAATAGCCCTTTTTTTTTAGAGCGTTTGGAAGACTGGAGGCTTTTGAGCTTATTTGAGCCGGTTTACCGTTCAGATAAAGCAGCGACTTCAAGAATTTAAGCCGGTGTCGCTTTCCGCTTTGGAGGTTCAATCAAGCTTAATATAACCCAGCCAAATATGTTTTTTTTTTTCTTGTTTTTTTTTGTTAGTCATAGCCAGCGACATATGAAGAAAAAAAAAAGAGCTTCACTTGTTCCGTGTTTAGCGCGACCTTCCTGCTTTGGACAAGGCTTCGGCCTCTCCTCGAGTGTGTAGCCAAAAGCACGGTCGAAGACGCGGAACGCCTGCTGAAGGCCGGCTGGTCAAGAGACACACCGTGCCATTGTCATTCTCTTAGTGATCTACAAGACTTCACTTAAATAATAATAAATAAAAAAAATCTTTCAGCCTTTCCACTCTGGTGAAGAAGGAAGACCAGCGGAGCTGTACAATGGAAAGGAATGGCCGGCCGCAAGTCGGCAAGTTAGAGTGGAAAGGCTGCCGCCATCTATGAGCGAAGGGGGCAACCAGATACGTTGCTTGTCGCCGTCGCTCATAGATGGCGGTAGGTGTCCAGAGTTCGGTGTCTTCATTTCTTTGCGGGGGACACGATCCTGAGGAAACTAGACCTTGAGAGCTCCGCTGTAAAAAGTAAGGACCGTGAAACGTACCATGGTAACCTTTTCCTACCCGTTTTCGGATCGGCGTCGTGCTTGTTGCACGAGTGATAACTTCAGCGCGCTCTGGCGCTCGCCAAGTGCTCCAAGACTTTCATAGTTTGACTGATTTTGTGGTTTGAGGTGACACTATTTTTTTTTTTTTCAATTAAAGCCCCGTGCCTATTTTTAATAATTAAAAATTATTGATCAGATTTTAGTTCATTGTTCACTTATCGCAACGATTAGACCCCGATATTATGTCTCCTGGCTGTAAAATTCACCTGTATAGACCGCATTATTCTACCTTTCCCGGCCTCGGTTAAATGGATGTGTACAAATTAAAATCCAACAGCCTGTATAGTTACAAATGTAACCAAGCTACATGTATTTAATCTGTTTTCTGGTCTGTTGTCTTTACTTTAGCTCGATCGAGACTAGAAGTAATGAGAGTGCCGTAAATGCGCTTCTAAGTTACAAAGAAAGCCAAGGTACACTTGCTTAAGTTCCATTCTAACTTGGCTCAATGCAGAGAGAGTAAAGCAAACTCGGTACAAGGGACAACGAACACATCTTTCAGTTCGAGTTTGTTTTCTTCTTTCCGTGTCCAGATTACCAACACTTAATTAGGTTCATTGTAACTTGGGAAGAATTAAGTTAGATATTTAAATTGTAACTAATTAGAAAAATACTTAAATTTAAGGAACATTGAAATCCACAATTTAGCTTTCAAGTGCCTCGATAGTGGATATGTATGTCACAATATAACAAAATACCCCCCCTTCCCTTCCCTTAAAAAGGAAAAATATAACGCGCAATATTGACGTTTTAATACCTATTCAGATTTAAAGGGGCTATGCAAAGACATTGGGTAGGAATATTTCTTACTTTACGCCATCTTCCTGGCACTAGTGGGACCCAAGAATACTCGAACGCAACACCACTGACCAAGAAGCGCCTTCGTCACGGCGGAATTCAAAGGATGAAGTGGAGCTTTTCTTTCAGTCTCTCCTTCCAAGGCCGCCTTTGCTCCTTCGCGAAATTTGATGACGGAGCTGTGGGGACAATGGCAACAGTACGATCCCCGGGAATGCGTCGTCGAGCTTTGCGGTGACGATATTCAAATGCTGCTCACACAGTGGACGCGAAGACTGCGTACGCATTTGATCTGGGCTCGTGACAATCGATGCCTCGACAGGCATTCGGGTCGTGGCCCGTGTCCAATCGCTGCAACGACGACGATAACCGAGCCATAATTTCTGGAACTCAGCGCATGTCCTGTGCTTTGCCAAGCCCAGCGCGTGGCTATGATCAACATTGGCGGCATATAATCGGCTCAAGATCACGTGGCCGCTTGCTCTGGCTGCGAGTTGAGGGGGTAAACGCTGCTCGTTTTTCTTTAATTTTTTTTTCTGGGACTTCTATTGCGTGGGGTGAAAAACGAATGCGTGTTTTATAGGTCATAAACGTCAGGGATCAGTTTTAAGCGGTATTTGTGCAAAGTACAAAAATTGTTGTTTTCAAGCATGCTTCAATTTCGCGTTTACGTCTGAAAATAGAGGCTTGTTGCGGAATCGCTTCGAACTCAAATTGTGTCTCGCAACGCGAACGTTGCGCCAAAATTTCGTCTCCTTTTTTTTTTCTTATTTCGGGTAAAGTTTGTTCCGTGACATATATCCGTCCCATCCAGGCACCTAGAAAAAAAAATAATTCGTTCGTTATCGGTATTAACCGGACAAATCGCTCCATCAACCAAGAACGGCCATATGCACCATCATCCACCGAATCAAGAAAGAGCTCTCGACCCGTTAATCCTTCCAGTTTCTGGTTTCGGGAGTTCAGTGTCCATCTAAATACGTTGAACCAGTTGCTTTACAGTTCGCGAGCACCCACATTCCCATACGCACGCAAGCACCCACCTTCACACACCCACGCACGCAGACACTGTCACGCACATACGCACGCAGACATACAGAGTAACGCACACGAACATACGCACGCACAAATTCACACTCATGTACACATCGCGACACTGTTAGCGCGAACACGACATTGGCGCATTTTATTTCTAAATAGTATTTGCGAGCACGAAATTTTTGTCGCTTACATTATGGAACTAAATGAGCTCTTTCCGTAGCAATACTAACTCGAATGACATCCCTTGGTTTCAAAGAGAAAAATTGGAAAAACCGGCGATCGCTTGTTCGCGCTAACAGTTGTCGCGCTCTGTACATAAACACACACACACAAACAGACATGCACATAGATACACACATACACGCACACTCAAATACGCGCACACACTCACGTAGACATGCACATATTCAAACGTATACTCACGCACGATACGGACTCACGCAAACACACATACAAGCGCACACACTCACGTACGCATATATTCACACCTATACTCACGCACACACACATACACGCTCACATGCACGCCCACATATTTGAACGTACACTCGGGCATAAGTACACACTCACACACACACAGTGGCGCCAGAAGTACTATGGAGGTTGGGGGGGGGGGGGTATTTTGTCACATTGTCAAACATCCACTAACGGGGCACTTGAAAACAAAATTATGAATTTTAATGTAGCTTAAATTTAAGTTTTTCTAATTTAGTTATAGTGAACCAAATTAAAGACCGACCAACGAAACCATTTTCCGCAAGGTAGGAAAATGGCCCTCGCGCCCTCCTCTTTTCACCCTCTCCCAAAAATCACGTGACGGCAGGGGCTCGTTTTGTGTCGGCTTTTTCTGTAGGGATAATCCTCAAAAACCGCGAAATGAGCGGCTAGCTGCGAGCGCAACAACGACCTTGAGACGTCCAGGTGTCTTCCCTCGTTGACGCGGGCACGCTCAATCCGCGAGATTGAGGAAGCCAGCGCGACCGAACGCTTTTTCCCATGAGCTGCAGGTCCGAGGCCGCTCGGTCGGTGGAGATCGAGGGGTCGTGGTATGCGGGGTTCGTTCCAGTAGCCGCTTTCTGGCATCGCGCGGCTGCTGGAACCATTCCCGTGTCTGCGCAAGGATTGGCTTGCGCAATAAAGGGTTCAGGTCGTCGATAATACATTTATTTTCGAAACTTATAGATCAAATGGCTTTCCCTAATCTCTTCATTACTGTTTGAAACACATCTCCTCTCATAGGTTGTTCATCCCATTTTGGACTCTTTTGCGTATTTATTCGTCCTTATCTCTGCTCGATGACTGTGTGATAACTTGATAAAGACCTTTCAATATTGGCGCGGGCTTGCACGATCAACGCTGTCCCGGATTTACCCAAAATTGGAAAGATTGGCGTCAAGAGCAGTTGAAGAAGCAAACCGAAAATCTTGCTTCTAGTGAAGATGGCACAATCGTGAGATAGGTCTTTGCTTCACTTGCCTCCACAACGCCCAATCGTTTGCACTGTCGCAACTTCTCAGTAACATAGCTGTATACCACATTTTACACATGGTTACTATAAATGTGGCCCCATTGGCTTTCCCGTTATGAGCGAGTCGACTTTTTAACGACCGGCGACTCTCCTGAGTGAGAATAAATATTATCACCTTCCCACATCATCCACCCTTTCTCCCCCCGCCCTTTCCCGAGTTGGGGAGATATCAGGCCACTCCAGGGGAAGCAGCCTGCAGACTGCGCTTTTCGGCTACTCATTCTCAACACATTCGAACGTGGAAGTAAACACATCGCATGAACGACGCCCAGTTAATTTGCAACCTAAATAATGCGGCTCTATACTGTTAGGACCCAATTAATTTCATCATCAATCATTATTTGTTACGATTTCATGGTGAAAGTGTGTTCGTCGTGATGCCACAAAAGTGATCGATTAAAAGGGACAAATAGATGATTTGCAATTTTCCCAAGCGCCCCGGCTGATTTTTTTTTATGATTTTTTTGTAGCCATTGCAATATTTCGTTGTCTTTCGGTATGCTTTTGTGATGTAAACAATTTTACGCACTTCCCACAAATATTTTATCGTCAACGACAGTTTTAAAGCATTACGCATCGCCTCGGGTGCGTTGACCTTGCGCACTAGAGCGTCACAGGAGCGCGTATTTCCGCAAAATAAATACGAGGACCTATTTCTCCCTTTGAATCAACCACTTTTGTGGCATCACGACGAACACACTTTCACCATGAAGTCGTAACAAAAAATGATTGATGATGAAATTGATTGGGCCCCAACAGTAGAGCCACATTATTTAGGTTGCAAATAAACTGGGCGTCGTTCATGCGATGTGCTTACTTCCACGTTTGAATATGTTGAGAATGAGTAGCCGAAAAGCGCAGTCTGCAGGCTGCTTCCCTGGAGTGGCCTGATATTTCCCCAACTCGGGAAAGGGAGGGGAGGGGGGGAGGGAGAGAAAGGTGTGGATGTTGTGGGAAGGTGATAATATTTATTCTCACTCAGGAGAGTCGCCGGTCGTTAAAAAGTCGACTCGCAGATAACGGGAAAGCCTGTGGGGCCACATCTATAGTAACCATCAGTAAAATGTGGTATACAGCTATGTCACTGAGAAGTTGCGATAGTGCAAACGATGGGGCGCTGTGGAGGCTAGTGAAGCATAGACCGACCTTACGATTGTGCCACCTTCATTAGAAGCTAGAATTACGGTTTGCTTCTTCAACCCCTCCTGACGCCAATCTTTCCAATTTTGAATAAATCCGGGACAGCGTTGATCGCTCAAGCCCGCGCCAATATTTAAAGGTCTTTGTCAAGCTATAAAACAGTCATCAAGCAGAGGTAAGGACGAATAAATAAGTAAAAGAGTCCAAAATGGGATGAACAACCTATGAGAGGAGATGTGTTTCAAACAGTAATGAAGAGATTAGGGAAAGCCACTTGATTTATAAGTTTCGGAAATAAATGTATTATCGACGACCTGAACCCTTTATTGCGCAAGCCAATCCTTGTGCAGAGACGGGAATGGTTCCAGCAGCCGCGCGATGCCAGAGAGCGGCTGCTGGAACGAACCCAGCATACCAAGATCCCTCGATCTTCACCGACCGAGCGGCCTCGGACCTGCAGCTCATGGGAAAAAGCGTTCGGTCGCGCTGGCTTCCTCAATCTCGCGGATTGAGCGTGCCCGCGTCAACGAGGGAAGACACCTGGACGTTTCAAGGTCGTTGTTGCGCTCGCAGCTAGCCGCTCATTTCGCGGTTTTTGAGGATTATCCCTACATAAAAAGCCGACACAAAACGAGCCCCTGCCGTCACGTGATTTTTGGGAGAGGGTGAAAAGAGGAGGGCGCGAGGGGCATTTTCCTACCTTGCGGAAAATGGTTTCGTTGGTCGGTCTTTAAGCGTAGAGAATGCTAATAATAGGGAGTTTTCGCAGACCGCGTTTCCCCCTCCGCTAAGCCGTCCGCAACGAAGAAGTTGCTACTGCGCCTGCGCGCCGATAGCCTTGACTGTAGAGTTCTGTGTATCGTAGCGGGCTGCGGAGAGCCGTTGCGGGACGGCGGAAACGATCTACGAAAACTCCCTAATGTGGACTTCCGAAATATGGCTTGGACAGTAAATGGATCTGTTTTATTAGGGAGTTTTCGTAGATGGTTTTCGCCGTCCCGCAACGGCTCTCCGCAACCCGCTACGATACACAGAACTCTACAGTCAAGGCTATCGGCGCGCAGGCACGGTGGCGGTATCTTCCTGGCGGAGGGTTAGCGGTGGGGGAAACACGGTCTACTAAAACTCCCTAATATCTCTCTCAGCGCTAGTCGAATAGGAGGCAGAGCACTTCTTACTGGTGACCTCGGAGTGCAAGGTAATCCACAATGGGGAAAAGCGACTTTTGGGACGCCAGTACAACTCAATGAGCGAACAGGATGTCAATGGACGTGCTACTTGCGGCCAAAAAGCGCTCGTTTTCTAGCCATATATTCCCAAGCCAAAAATTCAGAAAAGCGTCCATTTCCGCAAAAACCTAATTTTCGCGAATGTCGCGATTTCAGAAATACCTGCAAATAATTTGGGCCTCAAATATTAATTACATGGTGATGAATATTTAGCATGTCACACGGAATCTGGAAAATATGCGTGCCCGCGAAATATCTTGAAAAAAACCGGCACTTTGAGAAATTTACGAACTGTCGAACTCGCGAGCCGCCATTACTAAAAGATGGCTTTGAGAGGGGGGAGGGGGGGGGAACGATCGCCCCCCACTGCCCCCCTTGTTCCGACGCAACTGCACACACACACACACGCAAACAGACACATACACGCGCACACGTGTACACACAAAGACACACACACACACGCGCACGCGCACACGCAGGCAGGCAGGCGGGGGGTGCTCACCGCGGCCAGTCCTCCCAGCAGGCCGAAGAAGGATCCGGCGAGCACGTCCACGGCGTGGTGCCTCCGGTCGTAGACGCGCGATGCCGCGTTCAGGCAGGCCAGCAGCAGGAGGCACGCCAACAGGACGCCGTTCCACGCCCGGGACCAGTGGGACGACGCCGAGGACAGCCGGAACCGCGAGTAGATCTGCGCGAGGGAACAACCGTCAAGCAGTCGTCTCCACGTTCCTCCGAAACAGGCATGAGAACTCGTTCCTTCTCTATCTGGGAACGGGTTCAAGTTCCAAGTTCCAGAGGTTCGTTTGTCTAAGTTGGGAACGTGTCGTTACCTTAACGTTGCATTTACGTATTTGAAGGAACTATTCCGCTAGATAATCCGTAGATAAAATAAAGCGAGCGAGGGAAAATAATGACACCCAAACGTCGCCACGATCACATTAGTTCCAGTTCTTTGCTTTCGACCTCAGGCACTTCCCCTTCCCTCAAAATCAGAAATATAGACTATATAGTCGATAACAAAAAGCCCAAGTCCCACTAAAGTCGGGTAAAAATGCAAATAAATAGAGAGATAGAGAAAAAAAAATAAAGAAGGAACGCTTCTGCCCCCGAAAACGTCACGAGTTCCACCGATGCAATACCCAATTTCACCTCAAGGAAAAATCAAATTTTGCGCATTGTTTATACGCGGCGCCAAGTAGTTCTCATGAAATTTAGTTGTCGGAGGAAAAAGCGATGCTTTTGGCGTTTAGGACGTGTGCATCTTGACAAGATAACATACATATCTATCTGATCTAAAATTCACCAACATATATCTTAATCATCAGCATAAACGGGGGAACTTAGTAATGCTCCGCAAGCAGCTGCAGACTTTTTTTTTTTTTTTTTTACTACTGTTTTTGAGGTGAAAACGGGTGTAGGTGGAATGGCGTCGTTTCCCCGTTCCTCCGTCCCAGAAACGTCGTTCCTTGGAACGCCGTTCCGTATAACACTGGACTCAAGCAATAAAGGCGGAACGCCTTTTCGCTTCCGGTAGGCAGCGTTATGCCATGTGGACGGACAGTGTCCGACACTTTGCACATAAGTCTTAAAGCGTAATAATTGCGCGTTATTTTTTTTTTTTATTTTTTAAGGGGTACGGGTTGTTTTGTTGCAGTGTAACATACATGTCCACTGTCAAGGCACTTGAAAACAAAATTTTGGATTTCAATGTTCCTTAAATTTAAGTTTTTCTAATTAGTTACGGTTTAAATATATAAATTCCTTGCAAGTTATTTGCGTCGTTTTTGCTGTGCGTGAAACGCACAAGCAAAGCCGAGTGGCTCCGTCGACGACAAAACTCAGCAAGTATACGATAGGGGACGCATTTGGTGAGCGGTACGAACAACCTATCTTCTGAGTGACCCCGAAAAAAAAAAAAAAGTATAGCGTTTGTTTTCTCGCGTCAACGTCGCAGCTGCGAATTCGCGAGCAAAATCGCACCATCTGAATCGGGCTTGAGCGTTCGGCGATGCCTATACCCTGTTTCACCTTATGTTGTACCGCAGCGAAGACTCGAAGCGCGAGCTCATAGCGTTGCCGAGATGTGCACTAGACCAAAGAGCTCGCGCTTGTAGCCCCTCCTGCGGTACGTCATAAGGTGAAACGGAGTTAGTTTTATGCTGGGTCCGGACATTTCATCGAACGGCGTTTCATCGAAGCCGTTTCATCGAACGCCGTTTCATCGAACGCCGTTTCATCGAACGCCGTTTCATCGAACGTCGTTTCATAAAAGCCGTTTCATCGAACGCCTTTTCATCGAAAGCCGTTACAGCATGTAATATTTTTTTAAAATTTATTTAAATTTTTATACACAACTTAATCTAATTCTTTCTGTTTTTCTGTTTTGTTTTTGTTTTTATATCACAGCGTGCAGTGACGAGATAAGTTCCATCGTGAACATATCCTGCTTCGAAAAGAAAGCCTCTATGAAACAATGACCCATCCCCATGTCACACGAAACGATTAAAAATGAGACAAAAAAAAAAAAAAAACAGAAAGCAGGATGTGCTTTCGGGGAAGCGGGTAGTGTTTTATTTTCTGACAGCGTGTACGTGTAACCTTGGGTTATGTGAGGATCCGGAAGGGTTCAGTCTTCTTGGGTGACACAGTGCACCCAGGTCTTCACTATTTATTGTCTGGTGCGGGTCGGCCTTCCTCAGAAGGCGTCCTGAAGATCATTTATAGGCAAAAGCGTCGGTGATAAAGATTATAGTGAAGGGGAGGTGGTTCCAGTCTAGGCTTGTTTTGGGGACAAAGGACAAGAGAGAGTGAAAAGTGTGTGGTGAACAGTAGCTTATGTTACTCTGTGGGCCGAAGTCACTAAACATAAAGGGCAACACAAACTGAAAGACAAACCGATGTCTTCTTTGTAATTTACCACACAGGATCCGGGATTCACAAGCTTCGTGTTCGAGGTGGGCTATAAAATGGTTCACCCGGTAAGGATTCGCACTCTTGACATGGAGATGCGGGAGACCACGCGTGGCAAGCCGAAGCTCTGTCTCGATGGCTACGCGTACGTGGTTGACAAGAAAGTCGACTGCCGGGTTTACTGGAAATGTGAACAATATGGTGAATGTCGGGGTCGTGTCGTTACTGTACGCGATGCATTTAATGGGGAGCACGAGGTCGTCTCGTTGAAACCCCATGAGAGCCACCGTCCAGACTCTACCCGGGCCGATGTGCTGGAAGCAGTAACAAGCATCAAAGAAAGGGCGCTCCGAACCACCAGCGCACCGGTCCAGATTCTTCAGGCACGTTTTGTGTATTGCCGCTGGGTCACCCCTGCGAACATCTAGACCAGGGGTGACCAGGCTAACCCGGCCTAAAAGCCGCAAATAAAACCTAGAAACTTCCAAGAGCCGCGAGGGGGGGGGGGGGGGGGGGGGGGAATCTTGTTTAGAGCAGTAAACGAAACTCGGACTACTTTCTATCTATCTGAGTCAAAAGCAGTTTCACTGTACGTAAAGTAGCAGTAGCACAAGACTACCAAACCGCTACCTGTCTTTCGATTTAAAACGCGTTCCATCAACCTTTTTGGGAAAATGCTCGTGTGACCGGGAGGGAGGCGGGGGAGTGTGTGTGTGTGTTTGTTGTAGGGGGGGGGGGGGGCGGGGGCGGGGGTAGAGGAGGGAGCCGCGAGCCGCACTGTAACACGCGAAGAGCCGCATGCGGCTCGCGAGCCGCAGCTTGGCCACCCCTGATCTAGACTGTGTAATAAAAAGCGCAAACGACTAAGAGGAAAAGAACGGGGCGGGAAAGAGCGCTTACTTACATCGGTCGTAAGTAAGCGCCCTGTTCTGTCCCCTTCTTGTCTTAGTCCTTTGCGATTTTAATGCGCAGTCTTGATGTTCAACCAACTAGTTACTAGCCCATCAAATGATCTTGATGCACCCCCGCGAACTTTTAACGCCTAAAAATTTTCAGAGCGAGAGAAACAAAAAATGCGTGTCCCATTATACCCGTTATACAAGTCCCGTTACATATATTATGTGCGATATGTGATGAATATCCTGCATAAATATAACCACAAGTTCGCTTGTGTATAACGATTTGCATCTTGTCTTTCCACAGCAAATCGGTGGGGCCATGAATCCTGAGGCGCGCCAGTCACTTTCAGCTGCGGACGCTCTAGGAAGAACGATATACGCAGGAAGAGGGCGTCACTGTTCCCCCCAGAGCCACCCAACTTGGCCGGTCTGGTGACCCTTTCGACAAAATTGACGGGGAACGAGAATTCCTTCAGCTGGACGACACGGCTCCAGACGGAACGCGCGGCATAGCTTTTGCGACTGTGGAAAGCCTAGGGCCACCTTTCACAGGTAAATATGTCGGTCATATATGACACGTGGAGAGACTGACTTCGTGTTGTGTGTACCCCTGTCCATCCTAATTGTTATTTTTCTTTCAGTCGCCAACGGTTCTGTGCGACGGGACCTTTAGACTGTGCCGCGCCAGTTTTATCAGCTTTACACATTCCACGGCGTCAAAGTGATCGGAGGGCGCACGGTCACTTTGCCTCTGGTTTACAGCCTGTTATCTTCGAAGACCGAAACTGCTTACCTGCACCTCTTCAATGTAAGTTCGATGACATCAGCTGTTCGTCGATAACTATACCGGGCGTTTGATTTTATTCAAAGGAATTCTTTATGCGAAGCGCTGCTTGAGAGCATATATGTGATAAATGCGAGGTAATTAAAAATGTTATTAAGATATTTAAGTAATTATTCAACATATATCACGGCGAGTACCCTTCATCTAAAATCCCCATAACCCGATAAATCCACAGTAAAGACGGCACTCGTCTAACTCGCGCCCTCTTTTAAACAAAGTCTGGTCAAATTATTTCAAGCACTCTGTATATGCTAACGTAAAATAATAGCGACACATTGTGCGTTTTATTTTTATTTGCAAACTCTAATGTTGTGTTCATGATTCATCACGCAGGCCCTTGTCGACATTGCCGGGCGCCATGGACTCCCCTTGTCTCCGGGGTGTATTGCAACTGACTTTGAGGTGGCTGCGATTAACGCGTTGCGTCGCGTGTTTCAAGCCAGCGTACCCCACGATTGTTTTTTTTCATTTGTCTCAAAATGTCTTCCGGCGTGTGCAGAAGACAGGGATTCAGACCCTGTACGTGAACGACGCCACGTTTGCGAGCTCAGTGCGGCAACTCTGCGCGCTATCCTTCCTGCCTTCTCACCGAATACGTCGGGTGCGTACGCATTACCGTTTCATTAGCAGTTTCGTACTTTTAGTCAAAATTCTAGGAGGTGTAATTATTAGTTTTTTATTTTTTATATCCAGGGGTATGAAGAGATCAAGCCCAGCTTTCCAGCACAGGCAGCTGCGCTCCTGAAATGGTTCGAGAAAAACTACGTGGTCGGGAAACCCCGTGGACACTTCCCAATGGCCTGGTCGTGCGCGCGCCGCCCAAGTTTCCCCCTGACCTGTGGTCCGTACACCCGCTCATGAACCAGGGCCAGCCGAGAGGAAACAACTCTGCAGAGAGTTGGCACGCGCGTTTCCTGAAGGTGGTAGGACGTGCCCACCGGGGATGTGGAAATTCCCGGTCTGCATGGCCGCCGAACACAAGGCCACCGAGGACATGCTGGAGAGAATGCTTCGCAGCCAAGAGCCGCCCCGCCAGAAAACGACGACCAAAAAAAAGGAACGAGAGGATCGCTCTTTTGTGCCAAAATCGACGCATCATGAGCGTACCAGATTTTCTCAGAGCGATTGCTCACCATCTCAAACACTAAAGAGTGTGCACTTGTAACATATGGTAGCCTATAGTGTTGAGAAATAAAAGGCATTTAATTCCAACGCTGATATATTTTTTTTTGCTTGCTGGAACCCAATTGCAGGTGACCTGTCGGCAGACTCTTTGTGCAGCCTTTTCCTCTATAAAATTTAATAACAAAAAAAAAAAAATTAAGCAGATAAGTTTAATTTGAGAGTAGTTGATAATCAGAGTCTCGTTATATTTTATTTTTCGTGCTCTCCTGATAGAGTATCGTTATATTACAAGCGTGCTGTCATGGTAGTAAATGTTTTTCGTGAATAAACCAGCGTAAGGCTGCAAACGAGCTGGTGTGAAATATACAATGGCGGCCCACAAGGCCCACCCATACATGGGGATAAACGCCGTCAATTACCTGGAACGGGCTCTAGTTTAGCAAGGAAAACGATAACAAACCGCTTGGTTTGTTACCTGCTATACTTCCAGGTGCCACAAGAAACAAAAACGTGAAAGTTTTCTTAGAGATGAAAAGACGAAAGCAGATCCAGCAAATTTGAGCGTGTGTGACTCTGAGTGGGTAGCAACGTCAGCCCAGAGGGTTTGTTTTCGTTTCCCTCTCTGCGCATAGGAATGATAGGAGTTTTTTAGGCGCGCATTTGTTTTATCAAGAAACAGATACGCTCGTGAAATTGGAGTATGATGAATTCACCTCCTAAAGACATTTTTTTGTGAAAAAGGTTCATGGCACTCCGTTCATTGAATTATTTATACGATATATATATATATATATATATATATATATATATATATATATATATATATATATATATATATATATATATATATATATATATATATATATATATATATATATATATATATATATATATATATATATATATATATATATATATAACGAAAGTGGAGGAGATCCAGGAAAGGCCTTTCTTTACTGCACCGACGTTTCAAGCGGGGACCGCTTTTCTTCAGGGTGAATGGTTGTGAAATGTCCTCTTCTTCTTGTTGATGTTCGTGTGGAAGAGGAAGAGTTACTAAGAAGGGTATTAAAAATATTCAGAACAGGAGCAAAAAAATTATCGTAAATCTTTGAAATTAGTAATTATAAACAATGTTAATCCAATTCAATAAAACGAAATAAATTGATTTGTAGTATTTGGCACAGTCTTTGTTACAGCTCCTGAGCACAATCACCCCCGAGCAACCGGAGCGCACACAAAAGTAGCAATGAGGATGTGTTTGGGATTAGCACCGCTTCGGGAGCGGAGATCTAGACCACGCAAGGGTGCCGTGGCGGTTTTTTATGAAGTATTTATGTCATATTTGAATGATGCTTACGCGCCCAAGAATTTAACGCAGCGGAAGGATTACCACGGGACGCACGCTCACGAGGATGTTCACGAGAGGCGTGGAACGAGCTCACGATGGCAGGCGCCTTTGGTGCAACAATGTCATCGACACGCTCGGCTAGTACAGTCCGTGCAAAACCAAAATAATTGTGTGGCCTCGGCCCTACACACAGCGTGGCAGCCAAGTGAGCACGCCTGGACTTGCATTAATACCACAAGCAACCGAATTGAATTTGTGAATGAAAAAAGCCTCCTTCAACTCTCTGTCGTGATCAGAGCTAAATCCAGATTCCAGAAGGATGACACGTATTTTTTCAATGCTATGCTCTTTAAGATGCATGTGTTTTGAGAAGGGGAGCGTGGGTAAGGACTTGATATGAGACTTGTGATTGTTGAAGCGCAACCGAAATGAGGTACTGGTTTGTCCTATATAATCCATGTTACATAGTTTACAGCGTAAAAGATAAATAACGTTACGCGTACCGCAGTTGAGGTTACCAGTGATTTTGAAAGAAAAGCCAGAGTTCGCGCTAGTGACAAGATTGGTGGTTTCGACATATTGACAAATTTCACACCTGGGCGTCTGGCAAGGTCTACAACCAGAAACATCAGAAGTTCTATTTTTCGAGTGCACCAATATGTCCTTAAGGTTTCTACCTCGTCGATATACCACGCGTGGTGATACCGGAAAAAGGGTGCGTAATTTATCGCTTTGCTGCAAAATACTGTGATGTTTCCTGAGAATATTGTTTAAATTTGGAAGGCGGGCTGAATATGTAACCACCAGGTTGGCGTTCTCGTTTTGTGACATTTTGGGTTGGGGTTGATTGATAACTTGCTCTCGGTCGAGAGCACGTGCTTTTTCAATGGCCTTATCGACAATGGCTGGTGGATAATTCTGCTTGGATAGCACGAGTTTCAGATTGCTGGCGTTGCGTTCGCCGAACGCAACGCCAGCAATCTGAAACTCGTGCTATCCAAGCTTCTTGTGCTATCCAAGCTTCTTGTCTAGTCGCTCTCTGCAACCTCTGGTTTATAAGCGATACATCGATGATATATTTATGGTATGGGCACACGGGGAGTCAGCACTCACAGATTTCATTCGGGATTTCAACGGTCTCCACCCCAGTATTACGTTTTCGCACAGTTATTCTAAAACGAGCATTGATTTTCTCGACGTAACAGTCGAGATCAGCGGGAATGCTCTTACAACAAAACTCTTCAGGAAGTCGACGGACCGTCAACAGTACCTGCACTTCAAGAGCTCCCACCCTAAACATTGCAAAACAAGTATTCCCTATTCTCAAGCTCACAGATTCCGGAGAATATGCTCCAGTTTAGATGAATTCGAACGCAACGCCAGCAATCTGAAACTCGTGCTATCCAAGCAGAATTATCCACCAGCCATTGTCGATAAGGCCATTGAAAAAGCACGTGCTCTCGACCGAGAGCAAGTTATCAATCAACCCCAACCCAAAATGTCACAAAACGAGAACGCCAACCTGGTGGTTACATATTCAGCCCGCCTTCCAAATTTAAACAATATTCTCAGGAAACATCACAGTATTTTGCAGCAAAGCGATAAATTACGCACCCTTTTTCCGGTATCACCACGCGTGGTATATCGACGAGGTAGAAACCTTAAGGACATATTGGTGCACTCGAAAAATAGAACTTCTGATGTTTCTGGTTGTAGACCTTGCCAGACGCCCAGGTGTGAAATTTGTCAATATGTCGAAACCACCAATCTTGTCACTAGCGCGAACTCTGGCTTTTCTTTCAAAATCACTGGTAACCTCAACTGCGGTACGCGTAACGTTATTTATCTTTTACGCTGTAAACTATGTAACATGGATTATATAGGACAAACCAGTACCTCATTTCGGTTGCGCTTCAACAATCACAAGTCTCATATCAAGTCCTTACCCACGCTCCCCTTCTCAAAACACATGCATCTTAAAGAGCATAGCATTGAAAAAATACGTGTCATCCTTCTGGAATCTGGATTTAGCTCTGATCACGACAGAGAGTTGAAGGAGGCTTTTTTCATTCACAAATTCAATTCGGTTGCTTGTGGTATTAATGCAAGTCCAGGCGTGCTCACTTGGCTGCCACGCTGTGTGTAGGGCCGAGGCCACACAATTATTTTGGTTTTGCACGGACTGTACTAGCCGAGCGTGTCGATGACATTGTTGCACCAAAGGCGCCTGCCATCGTGAGCTCGTTCCACGCCTCTCGTGAACATCCTCGTGAGCGTGCGTCCCGTGGTAATCCTTCCGCTGCGTTAAATTCTTGGGCGCGTAAGCATCATTCAAATATGACATAAATACTTCATAAAAAACCGCCACGGCACCCTTGCGTGGTCTAGATCTCCGCTCCCGAAGCGGTGCTAATCCCAAACACATCCTCATTGCTACTTTTGTGTGCGCTCCGGTTGCTCGGGGGTGATTGTGCTCAGGAGCTGTAACAAAGACTGTGCCAAATACTACAAATCAATTTATTTCGTTTTATTGAATTGGATTAACATTGTTTATAATTACTAATTTCAAAGATTTACGATAATTTTTTTGCTCCTGTTCTGAATATTTTTAATACCCTTCTTAGTAACTCTTCCTCTTCCACACGAACATCAACAAGAAGAAGAGGACATTTCACAACCATTCACCCTGAAGAAAAGCGGTCCCCGCTTGAAACGTCGGTGCAGTAAAGAAAGGCCTTTCCTGGATCTCCTCCACTTTCGTTTTACGTCCAACCGGCCCGTTGAACCTTCTTACCGTGTATATATATATATATATATATATCTATTACACCTGAATAGCGTTTGGGAACAGCCTGTATAGTTTTCGAAGCAGGAGGAAATGCGAATGAAGCCCCGGAGTTCGCAGAACATTATCATTGCGAGGTAGGACTGCTGCAAAAGACTGCTAAAAGCTCACAGGGATCTGAAGTTTCTTTTTTCCGTCTAGGGATTCGGGAGGAAGGTGAGGGGAAGCCTTGCCTCCTTCATCGATGAAAAAATCTGCTTATAATGAAACCAAAAGAAAAAAACAACGCAGGCTACCTAACAAACTAACTCCACATAGAAAAAAAAAAAAAAAAGCACGAGACTGGGGGAACAGACAAAAAACGGACAAGCACACGCACCGTCTCAAAACGCAGCTACAATACACGTTGTCACCCCAAAAACAATACTAAGAAGCCCGACTCCTAGCGCGGAACGTTATTAATTTCCCCATTAATGTGTTGAATTAAGATATATGTACAGTACGTGGCATCTTAGGTAATCTTTAGGTCATTTTACCAAGATGTACACTTCTCAAACGCTAAACGCATCATTTCTTCCTTCAACAACAATATCTTGTAAGAACTACTTCGTGCAGCGCAATAATGCCCAAAATTTCTTTCCTCTTGATGCGACAACGAGTATTGCGCAGCTGCGTCTTGAGACGCTGTGTGTGCTTGTTCGTTTTTCTTAAAGATTGGGGGATCGGTGGCCGAGTGGGCTAAAGCGCACACCCAGCTCGATGCGCGTGTAGCGAAAGCTCGCGCTGCAGAACCCAGGGATCCTGGGCTCGAGCCCCACCCCTGCCCGTTTTGATCTGGATGAGCATCGTACTGGCGTGCGGTCGTGTATCACTACTGCGTGGTGCACGTTAAAGACTAGCGGTTGTACTGCACTGACTAAATTGCTCATCTACAGCGTGTGAGTCGTCGCAACTTTAATGGCTGACCAACTACACGCTGTATAAATATCCCCACAACCCCAATTTTTCTTAAAGATTTGTTTCCAGTCTCAATTTTTCATTGTGGACTATATTTATGCTGTTTTTTTTCTGCCAAGTTGACTTTTGCATCGCAGAACGAATTGTAACCTGAGGGTACATTGAAAGTAATAAGTGAATTTTCTGAGCAATTAGTACTCACATATTTCGCTTCAGAGTTGAGTGTTTACAACTTTATTCAGTTACTTTTTGCACGTTTTTTGTTTTTAGTATTTTGTACAAGTTTGCCATTGACACACTGCTTGGAAGGACTACAAGGCAAAATGTGGAATTCGCACATCTAAACTTAAGTATTGACTAGGTACTCTAGAAGACCGTAGGATTTACAATGATAAAGTAGTGAGTGCGCAGGCGAGCTGGTGGATGTTAACCATTTTGTTCTTAGCCCGAGACTGAGGCAGGAAAAGAGGAAAGTTTCAAAGTAGAAGAAAAATGAACAAGGCGGTAAGTTGGGCTAGTTGGTTGAACATCGTCAAACGTGAAAACAGCGCAAAAAATTGAACCAAGGACAAGTGAAAGAAGTGCACGTTGTAGCGCACCGTCGGTGCACTTGGGGGATGATGAGGTCCATTTTATCAGGGAGAATGGCAGGTACGTGTGAGGGTGATGACGTGGTAGAAATCCTGTCGGTTGGGTTGTATAATTTTTTTGTGTCTTTATTGGTTCTTTCCTATGCTCTGTGTTTATTTTTCTGGTTCGCCTGAAAATTAAACTTTAGTTGACAGTCAGCGCTTTGTCCGTGCACTTCTTTCACTTGTCCTTTGTTCAATTTTTTGCGCTGTTTTCACGTTTGACGAAAAATTAACAGTCGAGGACACGTCTCTATTTACAGCTCGCTCCGAAACCTAATTTATCTATAGATTACGATGCGCATAGTCAAGGAAAGCGTGGGCGGAATTCACAGGATTTCAACATGTTTTATGGACCGTATGGGCGCGAAACAGTTGCCTCGGAGAAACGGAAATTACGACTTACCGCCACGAAGGTAAAGAGGTAGAAGCCGAGTGCCGCGTGGCCCGACGGGAAGGACTTGTACATGTCCACCAGGATCCGGGACTCCTTATTAGTGCACTCGTACTGCGTCACCAGCCTGCACGAAGTCGGTTGGTTCGCGCCGCCTTAGACCAAACAAGGAAGATCCATCCGCCGTTTCCGTCGCTCTATTCTCAATCCTCCATCAACGCGCCCATTAAGCCGGGGTCACACTGCTTGTACATCAATGGCCGTGCTTCGATACAAGGGCGAACAAGGAGAACGAAGGACAAACATAAAACTCCAAACTCAGTGAGGTGACTGGTGCGCCACCGAAAAAATCCGCCTGGTCCTGGTATCGAACCAGGGATTTCTCCATTTTCAGCGAAAAGGACCCTGGTTTGTCCTTTGTCTCTTTGGTCCCCCTAGTTCCCCTTCTCCAGGGATTATTATCACCATTCTTGTACAGCTCGCTTCCACCTTTGCATTAATAGCATCATCATAAGTATAAATATCCGTCAGTACCCAGCAATGGCTACACTTGCAAGGTATGCATAGCATGGACAGTCGCGTTGGACGATTTCTCCATGGCTGCTGTTCGTTCGGCATCTTCGAGGTGCCGAGCTTGCTGTAGGAGCGATGGCAGATTGAGGTACAGTCTCAAAGCATACCCGTCTGAGCTGTGATGACATTGTGGAGAATATTAGTTGGCTTTTGAGTTTTGATGTCAGCAAATGTGAATTCACAGTTAGGAGCATGAAGCCGAAGTCGGATTGAAAATTCACTCACACACTCTTCCTCAAGGCTTTTAATGCGACATGATTCTTTAGCAACCCTCCTCCCTCTCCCCTTCTCCTCTCCTCCCCCCTCCCCCGAGTTTGTGGACGTTTCTAGCCTCCTCCTTCTCAGTTTCCCCGCTAAATTTGGCGGGAGAATTGACGTCACGACCTATGGACCACTTTAGTTTCCCCGCTGAATTTGGGGGGGAAAATTGGATTAAAAAAATAAAGTGTCTACTCAAAATTTTCGTCGTCGTATTCACAGTGAGCTGCATCGTGAGTCTAATGACGAATGCTGTCGAAATTCATAGATAACCAACAATTGTGTGCTGCAGCCATGTTTTTCTTTTCTTTTTTTTTTTTTTTTTACTGACGAAATTTAAATAGGGAGTTTTCGTAGATCGTTTTCGCCGTCCCGCAAGGCCCTCCGCAATCCGCTACGATAGCGGGAACTTCACAGTCAAGGCTATCGGCGCGCAGGCGCAGAAGCAACTTCTTCGTTGCGGAACGCTTAGCGGAGGGGGCAACGCGGGCTACGAAAACTCCCTAATATTTCTAACGTAGTGTTCCTGCGTTAGTTGAAGTGGGCGTAGAGCTTGTCTTTGAGAATTCGGTATGTGCCCAGAATTGTAGATGCTGATGTCGTTGCAGTTGAGGAGCCAGGTGATAGCCTGTGGCTGAATGCCGGATTATTCGGCAGGTCAGTCTCGGAGAGGTTGTGAACTCGTTCTTCCGCATAGTGAAGTAGAAGAACCCGTTTGCGTCCGCAGTCTTAAACGCCAAAAGCAACGAGAAAGTTTTCTAATCTTGCTATCTACTTTCGCAACTCGGAGCCGATGTTGCGTCGGTGGCGTCCAAGTCGAAAATAGATAAAGTAGTCAGAATCAACGTCATTGTATTGGGGTGATTATAGGCTTAGCAATGAAGCCGATGTTTTAAGTTCAGCAGTGGCGTGCTATGTAATTGCGCAGGGGAATGAAATTTCAGAACTGCAGCGGGAGACAGTCTAGCATCCTTGTCACCAATGTAGAATGGCAAACGTCTTCAATAGGACTACGCCTCACCGCGGCGGGTAGGGTGAATACTCGGAAGTCATTCCATTATATTCTCCTCTTTGTTCACACCGCTGTATGCGGTGTCCGGGTGCTCATATGAATTCCACCTCACTACAGTCAGCAGGGGGGGGGGGGGGGGGGAAGGGGGGGGGGGGGGGGTATCGGACCTCTATGTTATTAGCCGAGATACCGCAAGATTTCGCAAAGGCATTATAAAATTTCGAGAAGGACAGCACCATGTATAATAGATCGTCGCTCAGTCGAACTGCTCAGTTCTCGAATTTATTCTTCGCTTGCTATGGTTTTTATGAAAGCCTGAGTTTATTCTCACAGAGGCAAACCGTCATAGAAAATAAAATAAAACGCAATGGGGGGAAAGCGGTCAGCAACAATATGCAACCGAGTACTGCTGATCGCTATCGATTCCAGAACGTTCTCGGTTTGAACAGACGCGGCAACGCGGCAAAAGGCGCGTGGTTCTTGGCGTAGGTTTTGACCAAACTCGATGACTTCGCCATCTATTACCGTCCTGGATGACTGGATTGAATTGATGCAGTGAAGGAGCACACCTTCTCCTTCAGGCACCCTAGTTATGGTGCCGGAGTTGCTACTGTGGCAGAAACGGCGGCACTGCAATCGTATCCATCTCGACGCTGCATCACATTCTGTGTTACCACTGATTCTGCCACAATGAGGGAAAGGAGATATGCTCTTCCTTTCTTCAAGGGCAACTCCGGTCCATACTTTCGATTTTGGGATTATGGCTGTTTTTAGTGCAGTTAGCGCCCCTGAATTGCAAGGTGTAATTTTTTTCTCGTTATTGTGCGTAGTTTTAAAGATATCGACGTCTCCAAGTTTCGTTTGGGGCGCGGCCGACAAAACCGAAACTAGCCGCTCGAGGTTCCGGCAACACTGGAAATCAGCCGTTATGTGGACGTGACGCCAAGATCATTCTCGTTCAGCGAGTATACGCAGTCCAAGCGGCACCTACCTCTGTTTCGCTAGCCGTCTAAAGATAGAAGGTAAGCTGATTTTGTTTTAATTCTGTATACGTGGTAGTTATCCAGCACATGTAGCAATTAGTGCGTATACCCAAAAGCTAGCGACTGGAAAACCCGTCAACTCGTTCGGTGGCGTACTCGGCGGCCGCCTCCGCGCGTGCGCTATGCCGTGCCGTACTCGTTGCTTGTATACCCAAAAGCTAGCGACTGGAAAACGAGTGAACTCGTTCGGTGCCGTACTCGGCAGCTGTCGGCGTGCGTGCGGTCTCCCGCACTCGCCGCTAGGCCTCCGTGGATGGAGCGGTGTTGCTCTACGCCGCGCTGCCAGTGACGTACAGTGCTGGCGCTTTCGCGCGGCGGGTCAGTCCCAGACACGAAGCTTTGAGGCTCTCCGGCGCGTTCCGCGACAACCGAACAGACGTGTGTCAAGTTGTAGACGTCTGTTTTTTCGTTATTTTTTCCTCAGGCGCGTAAAAGCCGAATTTGTAAGCTACGACACTAATTCACCACATAAGTTCGTCCAGGTAATGAAGCTTTGTACAAAAAAAAAAAAAAAAAAAAAAAAAAACTTGCTGCACTAAAAAAAAAAAAAAGTTCTTTGGGCGGCCATTTTTTTCTCAAAGTTAGCAAAAGTTTTTGTAGGTGATAAAGGAAAACAGAGAACGTTAGCAAGGTGAAAACACTTTCTTTCCCTTCCGCATTCCCACCCCCACCCACAACAATTTTTTTTTATTAGAATACATAGGATTTTAAGTTTTCCTTCGTAACTTTTGACTAAAGCAAGTGTTTTTTTTTTTTTTTTTGCATTTTTAAATATTATATTTACGTCCAGCCGAACTCGGGCAAATTAGAGAGTTGTAACTTACAAATCCGAACTTTCGCGATTTCTTAAAGTCCCTTGTGGTATTCACAAGCGCAATGTTAATTAATACTGCTGCGTAACGGGTTCGAACGATTGGGAGGCGAATGTTTATATCGCATGAGCTTCACGCGCCGGCTGTTCGCTAGTAGTCGCTATGGACCTGAATACTACGCACGAGATTGCGTAGTAAACAAGCAGTGACGCAAAGCAGAACATTGTTTTCGTTTTCATTACAAACTTCAGTGTTTGGAGCTAGTTAGTGGTTGTACTCTACATGCCCACCATTCCCCATTCAACGGACATTCAATGGAGCGTGAATGCTCAATCTTCAACACTGCACTTGACAATGACTGTTTTATTTATTGATCAGGATACTTTTATCATGTTTACCTTTTCTGTACATGTACGATGGGCAAAGAGCGACGGCACGGCATCCTTTTTAAGCCTCGACCCCTTCGCTGACAAGCCACAAGGAACCAACACCTGTATAGTTTCGTTCGTAACTCTCCGGCGAAAAATGATCGGAGCAGAGCATCGATCTGGGGGTCGACATCCAAGGCTTTTCAAAGTCCACTAGTCGAACAGCGTTCACCCACACCTTCTCCAATTTCCGATCCGTTGGAAGCTTGTGAAAAAGCACCTCCGGGTTGCGCAGCGGCTTGTTTGAGCAGCCCACAGCGCTTTAAGTTGTACTCGGCATCTTTCGAGCAACAGCTGGGCAGTCTTGGGCGCACCGAGTTGCTCGCTAAAACGAGTCTAGGAGTCCTCACAAGCAAATAAACAAAAGGCTATACCGAAGCTACACGGGCTACAGGTAAAAGCAACGGCTTAACACGCAATTACAAGCCGAAGTAGCGGTGGTAGCGGCACAGAGAAGCGCGCGCGACGGCTGCGCCGTGCGCCCGTCCGGAAGAGAGGAAAAAAAGAGAACGATGTTGACATCACGGCCCAATGTTGCTTTAGCGATCGGCAACCCGCTGGCCGCCCGCTAAGGAGCAGCGGCTCGCGGCGGGTCGCGTTTTTATGATCGGCACTAGTTGAGAATGCGGCGTCCCACGGACGTGAAATCTTGGCTGGGGTCGTATTTTGTGTCACTAAAGCGATACCAGTAATTTAATTCATTTTGAGTTTTGGCCGGAGTTGCCCTTTAAGTCTATACTATAGTCTATACCATAGTTGCGCATTTCAAAAGGATTCAAAAGCAGTTCGAAAGTGTTCAAAACACGGGCGACGAGGAGGGCGGGTAACTGGAGGCTGTATGTCTCCGTCCTCCATTTTAAAACAAAATGTGTTGTATGGGTTGTCTAATATGAGAAAATTATCACAAATGAGCGTCACAACCAGCGACAGGCTGGGAGCGTAATCCATTTTCCCCGCTAAATTTAGCGCGGAAATTTGCGGCGTGACTTGACTTCACGTGACCTATACACCGTACCAAATTTCCTGATAAATTCAGCGGGGGGGAAAACGACGAATCAAATAGTTTTTTTTTTTCTCTCTTAAATTTCGCGGGGACAAAACAACAACAACAAAACAAATTTAATAAAAAATAATTAAGAAGTGTGTGTGATCCGTCCGGGCACATTCTGTGCTCCCTGGTCTTTGTGAGCATAATTAAGCTCGCGTATTTTGTATCTTTCGAGTGGTTTGATTACAGTCCTATTCACAACGCGCTGGTACCATTTACTCTGAAAGGAACGACAAGCGATAGACCCTTTTCAGAAGTCCATCAAGCAACATTGACGGTCGCCATTTCTTGGCCACGAGACGTGTAATTGGATACGAGTTCTCGCCGAGTGCCGACGCAAACCTCGAGTCCAATACACGCTCAGAGTAGGCACCCAAACAATGGCGGACTCGGAAAACAACGGCCCCTAGACGGCGCGCACTCTTGAAAGGGATGCAGCGAGTAGCAGCAGTAGGGAGCGGCGTATACCCTCGCGAGCAGTCGAGCCTGTCCCAGTCCGGCCTACAAGAGTCCAGGAAGTGCGGCCTTGGCTGGGTCACCAGGGTCTTGACCACCTCGACGGCCACGGAGACCAGCTCTAGGCCGATGACGTAGTGGCGGAATGCCGACCCGATTACGCCCCAGTCGCGCGGTCCGCAGGGGTTCGCCCACCACTCCACCAGGGCGAGCTGCGAGCAAAGGCCAAACTCAAACTCAAACTCTATACTCAAGAAAAAAGTAAGCTTTAAGCGCGATCTGAACCAACGCGTTTCTGTGCGCTCGTAGGCCGTGCACTACCCGGAAATTGCGTATTTCGAGACGTTTTTGCTCTTTCCGGGCGCTTTCTGAGTCACAGCCATGCGCGTTAATTAGGACGGTGCGGTTTCGGGCGAGCGGTGCGCATCTGCGCCAGACGGCGAAGAAACGCGGAGCAGGAACTAGGAGAGGAACGTCCTACTACGTCACAGCGTGTTTTTGTGCGCCTTCAGAAAAAAAGTTGAAATCATCCCATCCAACTTTCTCACGCGCGCCCGTAAGCCGCAAGGAATTACCGCGACGTCACGAAATACGGAATTTCCGGGAGCCGCATGGCCTACGCACGCACAAAAACGCCTTGGTTTAGATCACGCATTACGCACTGTTCATACGCTGCGAGGAAGTAGTTCCTACAATACTGGGTTGTCTGGGGCTAGAAAAAACGCTTTTGGCGTTTGAACCATGTGCGTCTTATGGCGAATTCGGGTGGTCAGTCGCCGGCGAGAACGAGCCGGCGGAACCGGCAACCAGAAACGCGCCGGCGGCACACCACGTGACCCTCACCACCCGAACACGAAACGCCAGAGGGTGGCAGTTTACTTCGCCTCTTGCCCGCGCGACACCCCTAGCGAGAGCCTGTCGCCGCCTTCACTCATGTCCCAACGACTTGGATTGACTTTCGTAGCGGCTGCTTAACTAACTTCAGATCAGTTTCGTTCTTTCGTTCATTTTTTTTCTCACTGACCTTCTCTCTCATTTCGGAAGTGACGACACCGGACACAGTCTGGCGTCTACTCGCCCGGCCGTTCGGAGCTCGGGCGGAAAAAGCGCCGGAAAGTTGCCGGTGCTTGCCGGAGAACCACCACCCGAACGGTGCGCGCCGGCCGGAAACTGACCACGCGAACAGTATTGCCGGTTTTCCGGCAAAATAAGTTGCCGACGATTGACCACCCGAATTCGCCATTAGTAAGATCACACATAGCTAATTTAAAATGCACCTACTTGTATCTTAATTCTTTACAGAGAGGGGGAAATTAGTAATGATCTGCAAAGAGCCAGATATGTTTTTTTTTTTTTTTTTTACAACGGTTCTTGAAGCGAGAACAAGTACAGAGGAAGAGCATTATTGTTTGAGGGGTGTTTTGAGAACTAGTACGTAGAATAACAGGAGATGGATACAATGTGTATTATATGCGGGAGAAAATTCAAACGAATTCAAAACGTAAGCCATTTTAGAATATAAAAGGCCCGGCCACCGAAAAGCATCACGGGATGAAGGTGACTTCCTCAGGGCCCCGAGATTCGATGAAACCGCCGAAACAAAATGCTTTGAAAAAACAGAGCTCAGTAAAAGAAGATCAGAGGACTGGTGGCTGAAATTAAGGGACAGATACAGGTTACATTTCTGGCTCCAGATTTTTTTCATCTGAAGCCCGCCCCCCCCCCCTCCCCCCCCCCCCCTCCCCCCCCCCCCCCAAAAAAAAAACAAAAAAAAAAACACGCACACACACAAAAATACATTATATGCTCACGTGGTTCAAGTCAGCGCTCGACGCAAAAGGAACAGCCGCCATGTGTTCTATCCATCCAAGAGTGCCCTCATACACGTCCACTAGTGTGGATTGATGACTAATCGGTATGCAAGTGGAAAAGAGGAGGAAACGAGACACGGTGAGATGGAGCGATCACGTGTTCGACGGAGCTCAGTCCTCGCAGCTGCTTCCCAGTCCGGAAACAGACGACGACTCGGCCGTGATATTCTGGTTTGTTGAACGCGTCTGGTTAGTCGACATGACCCTTTGAGGCCTTTCCTCTTTTCCTTACCGAAAGGTGACTACCTACGACCGTGTGCATTCTTACGACAAGAGAATACGCTGGTTCCATCCTACCGGGTAGAACTCTTCCAGTTTCTTTATATTTCCTTTTAGTTTTTTTTTTTTGCGAATCATTATTTCTTTTTTGGCTTGAAAACCTTCTGGACAATGTCGTAAACGACTATTTCCCATAAATAGTACGTAAATTTGACATAGCAAACACCGAAAAATCTTCGTTTTGGTTAAATGAAGTGCCAGGGTCACCTCAAGGAGAACCCCCCCCCCCCCCCCCCCCCCCATTTCCCCCTCTGACAACGAGCGCAACTGTAGTAGTGGCGACGCCAATACGACCGCGATGACACCTCGCGCAGGCCTTATCTTCTAAGTGGTCTTGATCTTGCTGAGGAAGGATAGGGATACGGGTTTCATGCAAGGAAAGGGTCAGAAGAGGGTCTCTATCGCCATCAAACGAGGCAGGAGCACACGCGCCGTTGTCCGCTCACCAGCGGGCCCGGGACGACGACGACCAGGAGCAGGATCTGGCCGAGGGTCACCGTGTCTCCCCGGAACGGGTGCCGGATGTCCGGGTCGTCGCACCGGAAGCCCGGAAGCTTGCTGGGCAGGAAGGCGCCTCGAATGGACGCCATGCACAGGAGAAGAAGCACTGCGCCAGAGAGGATGAAAATACGTCATCCTCTTCCATCGGCTCCACAATGTCCTGGGGGGCTATGCGCCAGAAGCACTCGCCAGTGCCTCTGGCGAGCAAAATAGAATCTGTATCACTCGCCTTTCAGTTGCGAGTCATTATGCTTTCTCACGTTTCTCACGGACGATAAGTTGGCATAATTGCATTGGTGGATATAAATTTGTGAAAGAAAACAACCTAAAAAAAAATCTACACGAAAACCATTTTTATGGTTTTGATAGGACATTGAAAGCGCGAGTTGCATTTTCCTTTTATTAAAACCTTTTCTGATTCTGCAGAAACTCTGTTACCACGCCTAGGCAGGTGCTGACAGACGCTTGTAACCCGCCGTGGCTCGTGCATGATCGAACACTGCAGTGCTACCTTATACTCGATGCAAGCCCCCCATTACAGGGTCTCGTCTTACGGACGCGCTCGCACCCCCTGGCCGAGAGAAGCAGGCCTACGGAACCGACTGGAGAGGGATGTTCAGGGTGGCACGATGAAGCCTTCAAACGCCACCCTGGAGATTATCCTCGGAGACTTTCCTGGGTTCAGCCAGCGTACTCATGACACACGCCAACAGATTTGGAGACCAACTGGACAGAGGACCGGCCCGTAAAAACCGTTTGGACCAGACGATATTCTGAACGCATTCCCGTAAAGATACACAGAGTGGGCGTCTCGGTACACATTTTTAATCTTTGAGGCTTCGCTCCGACACACAACGGGCTACCCGCAGATTGGGTATGTGGGAAAATTGTGCCGGCTCATAAATCCGGAAACAAGACGACTCTTCAAAATTATTGCCGTATATATTCAACAACAAAATTCTTTTTAAACGCATTATTTCGGAACATATAAATGAATGCTTTAAAGGCTTAGTGTACAATCACGAGAGTTGGACGATAGGGTTGATATATATATATATATATATATATATATATATATATATATATATATATATATATATATAAGGGCATGGTCGCGTAGGGTTGGCCGAAGGCGTGGAGTACACAAAGTTGAAAATCCCAAGTCAGAGAAACAAAAACACGGAAGGTTTATTTCAACGTTTCGGCAAGAGACTCTTGCCGAAACGTTGAAATAAACCTTCCGTGTTTTTGTTTCTCTGACTTGGGATTTTCAACTTTATATATATATATATATATATATATATATATATATATATATATATATATATATATATATATATATATATATATATAATGAAAGCTAAACAAAATGAGAGGGACGAGTAGAGACATGTCTGTCCTTCATGATATTTGTACAATCATCAAGATGGATTTAGGCGGGGCCCATCGACGACCGTTTCGTGTGGAATTTGTGATCGTTGCTGGCCGTCAGTAGGCAACGTGTAAAATTCAACGACTGCGGCCATCTATAGGAGCTGTTCTCCTCTCCAGCCACGCCCGCGTTTCCTCCGTTGCCCCCAACGTCGTCTGTGTCCTTCGTCTGCTATAGCTGGTTCTATACAGTATGCCCCTAGTAATCCTTTCGATGCCGCGAAGGCGCTGCACTTCTTGCAACCGGTCTATTTGGCTGAAGTCTCTATTCGGCTGAAGCCTCAATTTGACGTTCTAGTTGGGTTAATCTACAGTCGGGCGATAGTTTTAATTGCGACTGAAAGTCTTAATCAGGCTTACTTTACAGTTACGGAAGCATTTTCTTAATTCAGCTACAAGTTCCCATTGCGCTTAATTTTCAATTCGGTTGGACGCTCCCATTCAGTTTAGTTTGTAATTCGGTTACAAATTTTCAGTTCGGCTGATAATTTCGTTGGAAGTCTGTCAAGACTTTGGCTGTGCTGTTGAGCTGATACTTTCAGCTAGACATCCTTAGTTTGATGGGCAAAAATGTTCTTGTTTCAGCTGGGAAACTGCAGTACACCAGCACATACGTCAAGCCGAATGGACACTTGCGCGTTTGTTTAGTCGGCGTCTACTCCATCTCGTTACGAGGTGGAGAGGAAGGAAAGTTTAGAGAAAGGAGGGGCTAGTTTCGGTCGGTCCTCCGGCCGCACGAGTATACACGTGGAACCAAGGTCCTTTCGACAACAAGCACACGGCAAGTCTTTGCTGCAGTCCGCGTGACGCAGTGGAGCAAGCCTCTCGCGCAGTGCACGACGCGGAAGGCGGAAACACGACATCGGTCATCCTTTTCTTAGCATCATACTTATTTCGGATAATGAAGAACAGCAGTTGATACTGTCCGAGTCAGTAGCACGCACAACTAAGTTTATTCCACCGTATACCACAACTTTTGATGGCAGTCTATCTTTTGTGCGAGAAACACTAGAAACCGGTCATGAATTGCTTGTGTTGACTGCGTCTGCGGTCAACGCGGGCACGTTTCGAAATGCACGGATATTTTCATCGCGCTCTCAGTGTTCTCACAGGCGAAATTGGACACTGGAGAGAAAAGTGTTTCTAAGAAGCCTCGCATGGCTGAGCTGGCGTTTGCTGGAGGGCTTCGGTTTCTTTATTTCCTTCCCCTGCAGAAGCCTCAGAAGCCCCAGGTTCAAGGCCCAAGTACAAGAACGAGTAAAGCCACTTAGCGATTCATCGACCGAACACGGCTTTGCAATGGATGGCTGAATGGATGGATGGCTCGATGCACATGGCTTAACCCTTTATATGGGGTGGCGGCTTGCACCACCTCGCCAATGTGTTTAATATTAGGACTGATAACCTCTACCTAATCTGTGAAACGCAAAATAGGTCGTGCAACAATATTGGGTAAGAATGTTTCTCAACTTACATGGGCTTACTGGCCCTGTTATGAACCAAGTGTGTTGGCACGCAACGCCACTGACCATGAGAGCCTCATTGTCGCAGGGTAAATTGAAGGATAAAAGCGAACTTTTTCTTTCAATTTCCCCTTTCAGAAAGCTTGGGGGATCGCATCAGTGGTGTTGTAAACAATGCGAGTTACAGGATTTTGTCATCAAGTTTTGCAAAGAAGGATGAGGGACTGACTAACTTTTTGCTATCTAAACAACATAATTTTACCTGCGCGGCCAAAACCTCTCGCCAAAACAAGAGTAATTTCCTTTCGCACACGTTGAGTTCGCTCGCACGTGCTTTAAACCATTATGTACGGGCGCAGGGAAGGAGAAAGCTATCTGTAGCGCTGGAGCAAAGGCAGCAGCTGTGTATCGCAAACGCTGAAACCTTCACTTCTCTCTTTTGGCTTTCTAGTTTGTTTCACCTATTTTTTGCTGACTCATTTAGGCCTCGTTTCGGGGTATTCCTTATCTCAAAGGGGGCGGTGTGTGGCGTTTCCCGTAAGTCATGCCAACACATTCCCCAAGAATCCACCAATGGATCTTCCTATAATTTTTTTCCAACCCTTTCCTGTACTCTGCCTGTCAGAATACATCGACGCCCTTGGATACAGTCATCCATATCCCTCGCGGAAAAAACCACATCCATACCACTAGTGAAAGGAACTGCATCGATATCACTCAAGGAGAGAATCGCATTTATCGTTTTAACTACACACACACAGCATAGCCCACGCACTGTTACAACGCTAGCATTGCGATTTATTAGGTAAAGGGGATATAAGGTGCGACCATGTTTGGTTCGCTAAGTTGTTTTTCCGCTAGTTCAGACCCTGGATCTTTGTAGAGAGCATGCTCCTACAGTATACCCGTTTCTCGGTGTCATTTATGTTTCACAGTGTAAGCTGTCAATACATTTTTATTCATTAGCCAATCGCCTTGAGAGGTTTTGGTCATCTGTATGTTAGTATTTGTTAGTGTTCGGGTAGCAGGCAGGGAAGGCAGCGGTGCTACTTTCCCAGGCTCCGGTGACTTTATGTTAAACTGGTCTATGACAGGTTGCTCACAGCAGTAACGCTTACGTTTGGAATACTCTTACTGCTGAGCATGAAAGAATGCAAACACGTTTTTTTTATTTTTAGATAGACGAGAATCGGCCAGCCTGAGACATTTCAGGCTGATTACCGTCAATGCTCGTAGTATTCCAAACAAACTTGATGGTTTTGAAACTTTATTGGTTGAGCACCAGCCTGACGTTGTGGTTATCACTGAGACATGGCTGCACAGTTTCATTGGCCACTCTGAAATTGTACCCACGGGTTTCAAAATTACCTGAAAAGATCGCCGTTATCGAGGTGGTAGCGTTGCAATCATGTTCAAAGTAATGTACCTCGACGAGCTTGCGTTTGCCTTACAAGCAACGTCAAATGCGCCAGTGCACGAGGTCCGTGTCTCGAGCGGCCCTTGGAAGCAAATGGCGTCGCAGCGCTGAAATGAGCGGAACCTGGAAGCGAATGGCGGCGGAGCACCCGCTCGTGCCACGTGTCTTGTGCGTTTCCACAACAATGGTTGGAGGTACTTGTAAGCGTGAATCTTATAAAGGAACTTTAGTTCACAGATACGCTCAACTTTACCGTTATACGTAATGTAGAGGGAACTGAGTCATGCTGAGCCAAAATAACTTTCTTTTCTTCTCCTATTATTATTTGTGGTGCTTATCGGCTTCCGGGTGCACCCGTATCGTTTTGGAACACGAATTCTTTTGTCTTACATCTATTGTCCAGAAATATAAGCATGTCATTGTCGCAGGAGACATAAATCTTCCTTATATAATGTGGGAAAACCTTTGACCAATGAATCATAATATTTCCCCTTTTGTCTTATCAACGGAAACATCGTTCAGTCTGAACTTGTGCGAAATCGCTATGACACCCGCAGGCATTCAAGGCTTGACGTCAAATATTATTGGCCTTATGCTTATTTCAGATGACATAGAAAGCGTATCTTTCGAGAGAAGCCTCTGAAGGCACTTCTAACCGTAGTTTTATTTTTAATATAATTCATCTTGTGTTAAAACAATTAAACCTACTCATTCCAACACGCGTGCGGTGTAGGATTTTAGGAAAACGCAGGATGAAAGTGTGATTGACGAATCTGACATTAGGCAAGATTGATTATCTTGAGCTTTATTCGTCCCCAGTAAGCAATGTTAACGATTTTTTACGAAAGAGTTGCACATAAAGGACAGAACATCTTCCGTGTTCTGTCCTTTATGTGTAACTCTTTTGTAAAACAAAAAAAAATTATGCAATACAAACGCGCTTTCTAAAAAAACAATGTTAACGACATGTGTTAATTTATTAAAAACAACCTTCAAGAATGTGTATTTTTGGCGCCCTGAAAGTTTTCAAGAATGTCTCGAGCTTTGTGTACCTAAGAGGGTAAGTACTTCGTTCTAAGGGGCAAATGAGGCCATGGTCTACGCGTGACATAATCCACTGAAACGTAGAGTGCATAGATTTCGAAAAAATTAAAGGTATAATTCTCACAAAGTGTAGACAGAGAATGAGTAAGCAAAAGCAGCTACTTAGTTCTTCCATACGTACATCCAAGTTTAACTTTTTTTAACGCCTCCTTGCCTCCATTTTTTAAAATCGGATCCAAGAAGAATCTGGTGATACATTTATCCTAAGAGAGAGGAGCTGGATAAACTTGTTGACGAATCAAACATCTCTGCAGGCAAAGAAATGCCGAGCTGCTTTGACCAGTACTTTGCTAGTCTGTTTTCCTTAGACAACGGCGTCGTACCCAGCTCATCGGGTCTTAATATTTCCCAGCCGCTGCCTGATATCAGTACTTGGCGCTTTGTTCTATGGAAACAGATTGTCGGAAGAGATGCGCTTTAGTTTCTGGCAACATCGAATTTACAGCGGAGATTCAAGTTAAAAGTAGTCACGGCTTACAGAAATGCGGTATAGCATTCCACGGAGGTATGTCGTTGACGTCACGACGAAGCTGTGGATGGTTGTCCACGGCGAAGACTTCAGGTATTCTTCGGACTTCAAGGCCTGACTATCTCTAGAAAATGACGCTTACCACCGTCTGTGGGCTGCGAAGAGAAACCAACTGCTTAACGTACCCAGGAGCCAAAGTATGAGCACGACTACTTGTTTTGCTAGAACTTCCGGCATGGACTCGGGAGTTGTGATCGACTGCGCAATGGATGCTAGTAAGAGCAAGTTTGTAATCCTTGGGATATTCCGTTGTCTTCGTCGGCCATAAGTGTTTTGGAGGGGGGTCCTAGATTTTGTCTTATTGTAAAAACGTTGAGGTTGGATATTGTGGCAAACATTCACGAAGTAGCACACTAGATTTCTTACAATGATCAGCAAGTAGCGTTTCTTGACCAGTGAGTAAAGCGTGTCAGCAGGGTGGTGAATAGATCCTTGAAATTCGAGAATCGATCTTTTGGGGTCGTGCAAAAGGTGAAAGATGCACTGGATCGTCTGGAGGTAATTTTGTTACAAACGAACAAATTGGGGCAGTTTGGAGTCCTACCAAAAACAAGGTTTAATGAAAAGGTTAGTGCGGCTGTTCATTTCCTGTTCCTTCCTTTTGTCGGCTCTGCAAAATCTAGTAGGTTGGCAATTATGATACTTTTGAAAGAATGTGAGTTTCCGTTGGTAGTTAATTATATAATGAGTGCCAGGGAAAGATAGCTGTCCTTGAAGGTTTTGCCGAGAATGCCATAAAGTTGATTTAACTTTCAGGGTAGTGGTTAATAAGAATGTCTCTTGGCAAAATGTTGTGTCGGGTTTTATTCGGAGATGTCTGAAATGTCTTGATTCTTCGAGCTCCCTGGCGTTGTGTGAATGAAGATCAACGGATGACTGATATTCAGCTTTTTCATTACGAGTCCGCAGTCATGTTTTCTCTAGAAATCAAAGACATGTTCTATTCGTTAGATCACGATGCTCCTTTGTTGATATTTCGGGAGTTTCTTGAAACTATTTGGCCACGCAGGTTTAGGTTTCTGACGGAAATTGATGTGGGTAGATTCCTTAACCTTGTTCAGCTTTATCTAGCTTCCACCGTTACTAAAGTATAGAGAGGACTGCTTATAAAAGATGTGGTATTTGCATTGGTTCTTGCGTTGTGCCTGTCCTTCCGGAGATATATCTCAAAGTGATTGGCCAAGTCATGATAGAAGAGCTGGAGGCGTATTCAAGGGATTCAGTCTTAGTTCGGAGGCATGTACATGGTATTATGACATGCTCTTTGGGTATGGTGGAAAGCAACCAGGTTAAGGTTAGTTTCCTTGAAACAACTCCTGAGCGGTTCTTTTTACAGGAAGTGTCGAACGAAGGGGTGGTTGGAGTTCTTGAATATCAGGTTTTTGGTTACATATGGGCTCTGTTGGGAGTTTGGGTAGGCGTGCTTAATACCTTTGCTTTCTAGGTTAACCATGTTACAACTTAACCCGAGACTGGCGTATGAAATAGGGACCTAAACATAGAAAAAACAGAAAACAGGAAAGAAGAGAACGTAGCAAGTGTTCCTTGTTTTCTGTCCCTTCTACGTTTAAGTTTCCATTTCATACCCCAGTCTCGGGGTAAGTTGCAACAGGGTAAACACACCAGCTAGCCTCTGCTCTAACCCCTTTTTCTAGGTTAAGTTCTAATTCGAAAATTGTGAAGAGAGGTGTGGTCAAGTCTGTCCTTATAATAATTATAATAATAATCTTTATTTTCGTGCGCCCAAAAACAACTCGAAGATCTTCACTTTTAAACACAAAGAATGAGTAAATGCCAAATTAACACACAAAAAGAAATAAAACAAACATCACAGAAAGATAAGGATCCCTTGCAATCGCTTGCGGTAAACAGAAGAATCACTGAATATTTCAATACCTGCATTCTCAAAACGATTGAACAGTGATTGCATGCGTGACAAGGCTGAAGATCTGCATAAAGTATTGATATAAAAGTAGAGTGATTCCTAATCAAACAAGAGGGGACATGGATATTAACATTGGATAAAAGCGAATCATTATCTATGATTACTATCTTGTGAAAAAAGATGAAGTCACATTCTGTTCTTCTGTCAGACAGTGACCTCAGCAAGAACTTATCTAGAAGAAATTTTTAATCAAAATGAAAGCGGCGCCGAAGATAGCGATCGTAAACGGTGCGTATTAAGCGTTTTTGCACACTTTCACTTTTTGTTGACTGTTTCTGACAAAGAATTCCCAAGCTGTAGAACCGAATTCAAGCCTTGACCTAACAAGAGAGCAAAATAAGCGAATAATACAGACAGGGTTTCTAAATTGCATCATGATGCGAGATATAAGTCCCAACATCTGTGTCGCGCTGCCAACAATAGAAGACACATGCGAAATAACCGTCAGGTCATTATCTAGGCTCACGCCAATTAAGGTCTCTTACAACAGAGAGGCGTTCGATTAAAGTTCCTTTTAATACATGATCGTTATGTAATACATTACGACGTCTGTACAGGGACAAGCGATTTGTTTTGAGAGGGTTTAGTGACAAGCTATTCACTTTACACCACTGAACTATGCGCGACAAATCATTCTGTAAAGTTTCGCAGTCTACAGGATATGAACATTCATAAAAAGCTTAATGTCATGTGCGAACAACAACGACAACTCGGCATTTTTAACATATGAAGCTAAATCGCTTACGAAGATAAGGAAAAAAAGGGGGCCAAGAGTAGACCCCTGGGGAACACCAGAATTGGGAAAAAAATTTTTGAGAGACTATTATCTATTCGAACACGGTTGGGACGACATGATAGGCAACTCTTAACCATTTGCACAGCTCTGAAAAACGACCATATGATTAATTTATGCAATAACAACTCATAGCTTACTTCATCAAACGCTTTTGACATATCAAAATATATACAATGAATTTGACCTCTATTCATAACAACAGGGGCACAGAAGTTGAAAAAAAGCACAAATTCGTTTCAACTGACCGTCCCGTCAGGAAACCGTGCTGGCAAGATACAAGTTTTTGGCGGAGGGAAAATATAATTCGGTTATGCATAACGCGTTCAAACACTAAGGAAAATCCAGACAATAAAGATATGGGGCGATAGTTATAAGCAACAGAAGCGTCGCCACCTTTGAAGATAGGTACAATCATCGCCTTCTTCCAAAACGGTGGAAAAACACCGGAACTAAGAGAGAGGTTAAATACGTGCTTTAATATTGGCAAAAACAATTCACCACAATCCTTAATAATAAAAAATGGAACGGAGTTAGCCCCAGTAGATAATTTTGGTTTTAGTTTCTTCATAGCTTCAGAGATTTCTTCGATATCTTCTCTAATACCAGACAAAAAGTCCTGGCAGTTAATTTTAATATTCATAGGCTGAACGGCTTGTTAAACGGTGGAGCTGCAGTCACTGAAGTAATCGGCAAACATATCTGCAACCTCTACAAGGGCGGACAAGTAGCTAGTATTGCGCGTGTGCTGTTTTTCAAACCTCCAAAAATCTTTTGGGCTTCGGTTCAAGCTACGCTCTATTCGGTCAAGCTTTAAGCGCTTATTTGTAGCGTACAACCTCTCAGAGCACAATAAATGCTAAACTGAGTATAACATAAAGTATTGCCAGTTCGTTTAAACAGTCTGTGAAAGTGATAGTTTTTTAAGCAAGCATTATTTTCAAACTTTAGAAAACCATTCGGGATAACTTGAAGGCTCGAAAATTCGCTGAGACACAAACGTATCAATCACGCCTTTAATAATCGATGAAAACTTCCCAGCCACTGTTTCCGTGTCAGTTATTTCAAGAAACAAGAACCCCGCTCCAACCAAAGTTTTCGAAGTATCTGTACATGCTCAGACAATCTCCTTGGGCATAGTTGTAAGTACAGTAAGTTTTAAGTACAATTATGATTGCTCTAAAATTTTCACGTGTGCATCGTGTAGTGCCCGAGTTCGAAGAACAGCTAGGCAGGTTGTCATTGGCAAATTATAGTAGGCAGGATATGTCATCTGGCGTTTCCCAGTTATTAACCTGCGCTAAGGGTCAGCCCGTAGAGGGCTTAGATAAAACAAGGTTGTCTGCCTGCCTTATATTCATACGGTTTCCCATAACCTGAAGGCGATTGCAAGAAGGTTGGGTCTGACTGTAGTTTTAAACCGGAGTTTTGCTTGGAAATTTTAACGCCCTATTTGCCAGAATACGTAAAGTGTGGCAACAGTCGGTGGCTTGTGATCTTGGAGTTGTATATAATATTCTTGTGAAATGTGATGCTGTACTCCGTTTCACTTTAAGAGTGAGTGTAGCAGAAGCTACAAGCGCGAGCTCAGGGCTTTCAGCGTCCCTGATAGGCCCGCGCTCTCGTGCAGTGCAAGCACTGTTCAGGGCCACATGCTCGAGCTTGCAGTTATGGCCTCGATTGCGCTTAAGGTGAAAAGGAGTATTGCAAAGTAGTTCAGAATGCTAGGTGTCTCAACGATAGGCTACAAGGACACAAGCGTGCGGTAAAAAGTAGGAGTGAATCTTCAGACCTGGCTAAGCGTGTTTCTAATTGCTCTGATTGCTGTGTTGTTTAGAATGACACTGAAGTTATAGATAAAAGGAACAATTGTTACGAACGTCTCGCAAAGCCGGAGTCACACTGCTCATCATACATCATACAAAAGACAGTCTGGATCACCGCAATATTCGTGGTTAGAATTCCACGTGCCATGTTTCCTCCTTGAATTCATAACCAAGCGGCATTTGAAGCACGGATCTCGCGGTGATTAGCGTTCGAATATGTATGCAGATTGTATTTTGTATGATGGTAAGCAGTCTGAACACGGCTTAAGGGAGTCTATGTGTAACAAGCGAGGTTTTGTGTTTTAGCACAATGTCAGTGGTCTTGAACAAACCTGTTAAACAGTTTATGAATTCTTGGTTGTTGCGTGTCCGTGTGCGTGGAGGAGGGGGAGGAGGGTAGGGGGAAGAATGGCGAAAACAGAAAAAAAAGGGGGAGGGTGTTGATGGTAAGTAGTGTAATTTTCCCTTTGTGTCCAGCAGGCGTCGCAGGTTATTTGTTTACATGTTTGGGGAACGTGCGGGGTGATGTGTGCTTTGAGCTTTTTGTATTTGTGTCCTTGGGTGTCTGTTCCTTATTGTCATAGTTAGAAGTATTCTACCTTTTTTGTCTTGTTTAGTGTATTCCGCTGGTCATGGGCCTGTTTAAAATGATTTGGCCTAATCAAGTCTTCAGCTGTGTCTCGAGCTTTGTGTTTGTCCGTCCCTCCTTGGCGCCGCTCTTCGGTTATCATGCCTGATATTGCCGTTTCGGAGCATGGGGTGTTTGCTTAGCTACTCGATCCGCCTAGAAACAACAAAAAGTGTGGGTCCTGACAATATTACAGACGAATTCTTAGTTCGACATACCGACTGGCATTCATACTTTTTATTTCAAGAACCGATACGATGAAGGTTCCGCACCAGATGAGCTTAAATGCGCTCGGGTCGTTCCTGTCCACAAATCGGGAAGTGCGAGAGACGCAACAAATTGTAGACCAACTTCTTTGTTATACGCGGTTAGCAAACTTCTTGAACATATAGTTTATAGTTATATTTACTTGTTTTTTGGAGACAAAGAGTTTGATCTGTGCTGAGCAGCATGATTTCAAGTGTAATATTTCTACGGCAACGGAACTTTCGTAGACGGTAAATTACTTTTCAGAGGTAATTAATAAAAGAGGACGGGTGGACGTTATTATTTTAGATTTTTCAAAGGCCTTCGACCGTGTGTCGCACGCATAACTTCTTTTAAAAATATCTAACATATTGCTCAATGATAAATTTATTTGGTAGCTATTTGTTGTGCTGAAAAGGCAGAGTTTTTCCATTTACCAGTGCGATCAAGAGTATCTCAGGGTTCCGTTTTAGCTTCTCTTCTCTTTCTCGTGTATATAAATGACGGAGCAAAACAACAAAAGCATTAACTTCCGCCTATTTCCGGATGACCTGTTATAATTTCAGACATAAAAAAAGTGATTAAGACCAAGCAAACCTGAGCTCGACGATGACCACAATTAGCGACTGGTGCCAAACTTGGGAAATGCTGTTAAATAAAAAAGGTGTCTCTATGACCATCATTTCTAAGAAGTACCCATTGTCATTTCCACCAAACTTAAATAACTCTGATCTTCAAAAGGTGTCATCTTTTAAACTTCTGTGCGTCACTTTAACTTCTGAAAATATATGGAATGACCACACCAATCGTTGTGCCACATAGCGATGTTTAAGTTAATAGCATACAAATCTCTCATTAGGCCCCTCTTACAGTATGCCGACTTTACTTAGAGTCCACACACACACAAAAAAAGAAACTCTATACAAATAAAGGTCTTTAGATTTATCTAGAACAAATATAGAAGGGCAGCTTCTGTGAGTAGCTTGTATACCCTAGCAGTTATTCAGCATCTCCATACTCGTAGGAAAATTAAACTCACTTTTTTATATACCCTGAACAATGACGGTTTTAAAATTAATAAATCGCGCTATGCCGCTTACAAACCACAAGTACAAGAAGGTACCATTCTTGAGCACTTGCAAAATATAAATGTATAATGACTGCTTTAAATATCAATTTTTTTCGAAAAGCCGTTAAAGACTGAAACGAACTGCCTTTTCAAATTGTAAATGACACCAATGTGCAATCTTTTAAAGAATCGCTTGTATCACTGTTCAAACATACTTGAAGTTTCTCAATGATCGAATCTAAGAAATTTTCCGCTTTTGTTGCTTCTAGTTTTTTGTTAATGATTGTCTTATGTACCTTGTTTGCAGTGGACTTATTCGTTCGAAACGTAAATGTTGTATAGAAGGGAGTTCTTGGCGACTGTGTAGAAACTATTTGATCATGTGCCACCTGTTCACTGCTTCGTTCGCCTCTAAAGCGTATTGTAAGCGGGTTTTGTGACTGTGCTGGTTTTTTTTTTACTGTCGATGATGCATCTGACAACTGTTTTCTTTCTCATTGCTGGATGCGCTGCGCTTACTTAGTTTTGTCTCACGCGGAATGCGAGTTATCCGCATGAATTGTAACAGTCTGCATAATTGTTGCTTATTTGTGTTGTTTCTTACAGTTATCAAATGTATATTGTACTCTGTATCTTGGGCCTTATATCCCTGTCCAACAACAGATTTAAAAAAAAAAAAAAAAAAAAAAAAACGGTAGTCGTATTATATATAAAAAAAATCACTCTTAATGGTAGCGCCCTGCCCGACCATAGTGGCCAGCCACACTTTCGGTCACCCTCAAGGCAGCGTCCCATGGTTGCCAAGAGAAATATCGGAAAGGGTCTATCGTTCCCGCTGTTCGCACCGAAATGGTGTCGCCCACAGGGGGAACGGAGTGGCGACACTCTGCCTAGCCTGTTTAGTGGCACGTCAGTGAGTAGATGGAGTTCGTTGAAACTCCCGTCACCCATGTTGTTTGCCATTCCACGGCTGCAGTGCTCGATGAACTAGATAACCTGTAAAAAAAAAATGGTATTTTTTCTTTCATAATTTACGTTCTTAAAACCACGCAGTTGCTGTGCGCAACAGCGTCAAGTGGCCCATATTCGCAGAAGCGAATAAAACACCTGTTAACTGATTGAAATGTATTATTCTTTTCTCGTCGGCCATACTCTATAGCGGTACCACGTGGCTGGGGATTAAACAATGTGCTGGTTGTCCTCGTAAATGAACACCAGAAAACCACGGTGGAATGCATTTTATTCCTTTTCTTATGAACAAGCGGACAAAAAAGACAATATTTGCGAAGAAACAACAAAAATATTGATAAAAAAAAACAGCAAGATAATACTTTGTAATTATTGCGTTTTTTTTTCCTCGTAATATATATACGTTTTGTTTGCTTTTTCTTCTTTCCTCGGCGGAGCCGTGAATATTCGTGGGTCTGCGATGCACAAACTCTTTTACATCCCTGGTAGTGACTTTAGGTGTGAATTAAGACTTTGGTTTGAGCTAGTTGGTTCATGATAATTTAAAAGATTATACAACCTAAAAAAAATTTAAGTTTTCATTCGAAGTGGGGCATGAGCGGCAACTCTGCTCGCGCATGTGCGCTGGTTTCACTGACTGGGATAAAATATCAGTTGCAAATTAGCGCCTGTCTATGTGGGTTTTCTTCTTCGTCCCTGTTTCGCGATTTTAACCTTCTAAATAATTCAGTTGTGACCCTGTCAGCGAGTAGATGTAATTGATCACAAACGGGATAGTTTATTGTAGTTGACTATTTTCCCGTAACCTTCGCCGTGAGGTATTTTTTATCATTTATTTCCGAAATTACTACGTAGTGAATGTGCCAAAAATCGCGTATGTTCATGTACACGAATAAAAAAAAGTTGAAGCGCGAGTTCTAAGATTTTTGTTATCGGTCCGCAGTGAACAAGGTTACGGCATTCACCGATCACAAATCAAAAAGCGGTGACATAAAAAGCCGTGCGATTTTTAGGCTAACCGCGGGTATGGAACCACAATATGTTGCAAACATAAGATCTGCACACAAGGCTCGTCGCGCAGAGAGCAAAGCTCCACCCACACATAAGAGGGCTGGTGTACCAGTCTTCGTGATAACTGCTGCCTCGTGGCAAGGCACCATCTGCTCTGATTACCCATACAGTGTGCCGTGTGTTTCAACGAAAACTTCCGACATTCCGGCCAATAGCGTGGTTGAGAAAAAATAAAGAAGAAAATAGACTCTTTTAGGAAACAAACTGCCATCCACGGCGGACGTCAGGAACTGCAGAAAAACATAATAGTTAGCTATATAAGTGACTAATACTCACTAGTTGACCTTTGTGAAAATAAACATATGGCTCTAATTACACTTGCCAAACGTAATTGAAAACCCCTAAATAAACCAATTTTTAGGAAGACAAAGCACACGTGCGCTAAACTTACTACTTGTGCAGCAGGCACAATACTGCGATGCAAAAAACGGGGATGAGAGTGTTTTCTTTTTCCCCAGTTCAAAAGTTAACCAAATCTTACTTATTCATTTAGCTAATTAGCATGTTTTTTGCCATCCGTGATGTCTGCCGTGGTTGACTGTTTGTTTCCGAAAAAAAGTCCCGTTCACTGCTTGGTTCGCTTTTCTAGCGTACATATGCGTGATTGTAAGCGGGTTCTGTGATTGTGCTTGTTTTTATTTTTTCTACTGTTGATGATGTGTCTGCCAACTGTTTTCCTTTCTCATTGCCGGATGCGCTGCACTTTCTTGCTTTTGTCTCACGCCGGCTGTGAGTCACGTGCATCAGTTGTAACAGTCTGCAAAATTGTGGCTTATTTATTTTGTTCGTTACAGTTACCAATGTTTATTGTACTCTATATTTTGGCCTCGAAACCCAGTCGTTTTTTGTTTGTTGTAGTACGTTTTTGCAACCGGCGACGTCCCCCGTGGTTGACTGTTTATTTTCGGAAAGAGTCCTTCTTTTTAAAGCCTTTGCTGAAACATTCTGTAAAATGTAAATTGAAGAGCAAATGTATTTATTCATGAAATCCCTACCAAGAAGAAAACATATACACAGGTCCATACGACCTATCTGTCATAATACCACTGAAATAACTATGACATATTATACGTACGCCTTTTCCCAATAAAGAAAAAAATGCGCAGGTTAAAGCAATAATTCAATCATGGTCGTCTACCATATTTTCCAGGTCAGATGGCACATACGTGGCATTGTGTGCTTTCACCTACTTTCAATCGGTTTCCACTTATCGATATTTTAATTAAATGAACGTGGCGCAGTAGCCACTCGTGTTGAGTATTGGATGTGTCTACCCCGGGCATAAGATAAGGGGATCGCGTTAAACCACTTGAAATTGTGAAGATCGATAGTAGAACTGCTTAATTCTTAGATTTTTCTTTATATAAGTCTACCGTATTGTATTATGAGACATATCGTGTCGGTGTATATGGTTTTGTCAGTAGGGATTACTTTCATTGGATTACCTGCAAGGGATCTGTTTAGGTACGCATTACATGAGGGGATGTTTGGCAATGCCCAAATTTATCGCCCTGGCGTGCTTTTTTTGTTTTTTTTGTTTGTTTATTGAGTACATATTTTTCTCGGCGAATCTGCTTCTCTGGAAAGAAGTGGTGTCGCTATCGGTAATCAAGAATCTCAAACCTTCGCATTCCCTCGCCACCGCTATGGTCAGTTACAGGCTAAGAAAAGCTTTTGAGGGAAAGGAAGGCTGAGGAGGAGGAAGCAGACGGAACGCTGGAGAGAGGAGGAAGTTTCCTTCTCTCGAGCATTCCGTCTGCTTTCTCCTCGTCAGCCCTCCTTTCCCTCGAATACTTTTTTTAACCTGTAACCGACTACGTCGAGCGTGTGTGTGTGTAAGCGGTGTATGAAGATGTTAGGGGGGAAAAGTTTTCGATGGAAAGGCTCCACGCTTTAGGGCAGTGATTTCCCACCTCATAGGGAAGCATACAGCCCCCGCCTAGTTTGTTCGAGGCCACCCCCTTAAAATATATTTCGCTGAATACGAGAGAAAAAAAAAAGAAAAGAAAAAAAAAAACACAACACACACAAAAAACCACCCCCTAAAACGGACAGAACATTTTAGTTGTTCTCTGTCTTTTTTTTTTCTTTTTTGTTTTTGTTTCTATGTCTGAGTGTTACTATGGATGCCAATATTTATCTTGCGCGAAATCGTCGTCGAGCGTGCCGGCTCAAAAGTGCCTCTTATGTGGAGCTAACGTCACGGCGACCTCGGAGCACGAGCCGTTTCGTCGCCTGGCTGCTTAGCCCCTTGGCTCTTCCTTCCCCTGACGCGAAGGAGAACGGAGGAGAGGTTTGCACGCTTTCTTTCGCATACCCTGTTAATAAAACTACAAAAAAAAAAAAGAATCTCGTGTGCATTAGGAAAGGGCGTGCAAGAGAAAAGTGGAGGGGAGAACTGACTCTTTCATTAATCGTATTTTTTTTGCAAGTAATTGCGTCGTGTGAAGTTTGCTCATAGAGCGGGAAGTTAACCAGCCTCAATGGGCGTCTCGTGTCTCGCCGCAGACGAGAGCAAGTGCAGTACGACTGCTCGTATCATGCGGGTAATTGGTTCAACCGGTCATAGCGCAAAGAAGACCGCGGAGATACACTTTTGCCACTGCTTGGCTGACTCAAACCGATTGTGGAGTCGACTGAGGTGTCCCGAACAGAGACTCGTGGCGATTGTCTCGGTTCGCGACTGGGTTTTATCGCAAAGTGGACAGCTCCGATATGCACCTTCAGCGCGTCTCATTCACTGTTGAGCATGCGTGGTTTGACAATTTCTGGTACGTTTGATTATTGTGTTTGTGCGTTCAGATCAGCTGCGCACGAGCGTGTGTTTCACAACATTAGTCCACGTGTACATATGTGTGTACCGGTGCGGTGGTGTGCGGTTGTTGCTACTTTTGTCGCTTTGTTCTCGGTATTTTGCCGCATATACTTGCCCGTTTACTGCTTCACGTTTTCCTTCGTCTCACTTTCTTCGTTCGTAAGTTCAAATATTTTTTGACGTCACCTTAAAAGAAAAAAGTTCCCTTAAACGCTAGAGTCGGTGACGTGTTAAGACTAAAGTGGAAGCTCCTCCCACCCCTTTTTACTTTAGCAGAGCGAAGGCTAGGGAGGAGGCGACCTCCTCTCCAGCGTCCGCTCTAGCTGCTAAAGTGGAAAGAGGGGGAGGAACTTCCACTTCATTCTCAACCTGTCACCGACTCTAGAATAATTAATTTTTGTCTCCAAACCAATGAAAAAGTTAAAGCATAAGCACATGCCATATTTCTAATTAATAAGAAACATACAGAAAATTCAAATTTTGCTTCCAACTTTTGCTGAATATGTAACCAAAGATTGCATTTTATATTGTCATCGCCTTCGTTACGTCCAAAGACGGGCTGCGTCTAGAATTTATTGATACTAATCACCCCCCCCCCCCCTTTTTTTTTATACCGTGAGGTAACCTGTTCTCATATGTGTTCGCATCGCAAAGACCAAGGGTTTTGCTTTCGCCGACGATTCTTCGAAATAGTGGAAACTTCTTGTGCTGGTAGATTCGTCTTCGGTCGAATATATATCTGTGATTTACATTCATTGCGGTACCACAGTACTGATACCGTGATTGACATTTTCTGACCTTGCTTTACCTTATGTTTTTTTTTTAAAGAAAATTACGCAGTCATCAATAAATCTTTCATCTGTCATGTTCAATATAAAGTTCGAGAAACTCTGTCCGGCATCACGCAAACATCTCTGCCCCCACGCAAAAGAAAAAAAAAAAGAAATAAAGTGTATGTATATATTTATATATACTGTAAAAAAAAATAATGTAAATACAGAAAAGAACTTGCCTGCGTGTGCCTTGCTCTTCCAAGACCCCTAAAAATTCAGCCGACCCCCCCCCCCCCCCCCCCCCCCTAATTTGAATCCCTGAGGTTCCCATTTATCTATCGAAGCCGGTATAGTATACTTCTGTACGGCACTAATTTCTAGGATATCACGAATTAACCACTTCTACGCGTACGCACGCTGAAGGTGGCATCGCGGTCGTTTTCTGGGCAATGCGTCCAAAGCAATCACTTCGGCGAACTGTTTTGTGTTCTAGTCACTCACCCGATTTTAGAACTAAGCGGCGATCACGCATGTGCGCGCATTACTTATAGATACGCCTTTAAGATATGGGTTACAGAACCCAAGAGCAAACAAGAGAACAACGTGTTAGGAAAACTCGCGCATGTTCATACCATTCAAATTCTCAAAATCACAAATAATTGCCATATCCTGGCTTCTCCACACAAGAGAGAGCAAACAAACAAACAAACAAACGAACATACAAACAAAACAAACCATTTAAGTATCACCGATTGCTCATAAATAATCCAGATAGACGCTGACTGACACGTGCAAACAAAGGGAATACAAGCAATAAAAAACATGATCTTAACCCTAAGGAGGAGGTCGAGTAAGAATGTGCGCGCGACGGAGCAACGGTTATGTTCCTTTAATTGTATTTAAATAATGATCAATATTAATTACCGATATTGAATTAGAGAGGCTTACAAACTTCAGCTAAATTTAGCTAAACTGTGCTAGAGGCAGTGTCACGGTGGTCCCTGACGCTCTTACTTAATATTAGGCCGATGTCACGGAAGTCAGTCTTTAGCACACCGTGCGAAAGAACTAATGAGATGACCAGTTTTAGCCCACATCCATTTTGATTGAAACTCCGTGGGCATTCGAGACTAATAAGGGACCTAAACGGGCTAAAAGAATAAAATAGCATTCACTCACCAAGTATCCACACGTAAGTGAGAACTCTCCGTAGGCTGCAACTCCTCGAATGCATGATCCAACCACAAGCAAACAACACGCACAAGAACTAAGCCTTTCCAATTGCCAGCGACGCGGTCGGTTGTGTCACGAAAGCGCGGAGCGTCTGCTACAGCCGCCGCTCCCGTCGTCTGCTGTCGACAGCGAAGACTGAGCTCGGCCGCGCCGCCGCGCCCCCTAGGCCTCCCCTGTGCCGCCCGTCACCCAGACCGAGCGTGCGCCTGAAAAAAACCCCAGTAGACCCACCAAAACATTAGAGCCACCATCAAAAAGTTTGAAAAGCGAGAGTAACACTCATATAAAACACGGATTTGTCTTCGCAACAACACAGCCCTCCTGTGACTTGTCTGTTTGTTTGAGTTTGAGGAAAAAATGCGACAAAGTAATCACCTGTTCGCGAAGCGCAAGCGGGCGAATCAGGCGCTCTCGTTATAGGTCACTACAGGTAAACATTCCTTATTTTTTCTCGAATGGTATATGGAGAGCACAAACTTGCCTCTCAGGAATGTCTGCATTGGCGTGGCGGCGGATGTAAAGGTGACACGCAACTGTTAGATAATTGCGAGGGAATTACCCGAGCGAGCGATCCGCCGGCGACGCCACCTTGCTTGCCGTCACGAGATCAACCGGCTGCGTCGCTGCGTCACGGAGCGAATCCCATTCCAATATAAACAAAAAGATAAGGCCAACTCTATCGCAATGTTTGGACCACGCGATTCCGACAAGAAAGACAGAACTGGCGGAGAAGGAACTCTGATGTATATTATTTGGTATGCCGGTCCGGTGAACTTTTCGTACGAAACCACGGGGCGTCACGCGTGGAATTGCTGGCCTGTTTTCGCGTCGCCATATTGAGGCGCGAGTTTTGAGTGGGAATGGATTGCGCCCGTTTTGTGTACGTTCTTTCAGCGTCTTACGCTCCGTTGCAATGTTCGGAATTCCACAGCCCAGCATGCGATCTCCACAGCCCAGTACGGGAGAATTTTTTGTTTAGGAAAGCGATCTCAAAACGCCGAAAACGCCAAAGATTACACGAGATCGCGTGCACGGCGTGAACTGCCTGAGATTCCTTTGGCAGGTTGCGATTGTAACACAGAACGTGTGTATATGGGCTGGATTTCATGTGACAGCTTTGTCCTCGAGTGTAACAAAAAGCCGTTACACACACAGGCCAAGAAAGCATGAAGCATCCAGAGCCCATAACAGCAATGCATAAGTACCCCAAGCACATAGAAGTATATTTAGCGATACTTAAACCCGGTCAACGAGATTTACAAATCGACGCAGCTGGAATCGAACCCTCGAACCGTGCGATCTGTAATTTTGCTGGGCGCCACTGGGAGGAGTCGAATGCAGTAGGAAGAAGCTTGACTAAGCATGACTCATGGAACCGTATTATATGACTGTCGGCGCTCGCAGTCGGCTTCCGAATATCCACGTGATCTCCGGATGTCAGGGGTTCAAATTTACACTTCTCTCGATCCTTCTGATAACCCCAGAGAGTAAATGGGTGTGTTGTGCGTGCGTCGGATTCCAAAGTACACAAAGTATTCCGTATAGCGTTGACAGCGTCTGGATTTGAGGTGAAACGAAGTGGAATAGCGCACGAATATCGCATGTGCGGCACATTCTGCGCTCCCGGGCTTTCTCAGAATGACCGAGACCAATCGCATTGAGATTTCCGTCGTTGCGCAATTAAAACCGAGGTCGCACTGTCGCAGCGGCTCCGCAACAGGGTTTTACCAAGCTGGTGTCGCTGCGATCGCTGACTCGCCGACCAACAGCAAGCCTCGCGGTGGTGTGTCACATGACCGAAAGAGGCAAAGTAGCATCTAACCTGGTCGTCTGCTTGACACACGCATTGTGCTGTCAAAACATGTTTCTTAGTAATTTAAAAGAAAAAAAATCATAAATGTGGCAATGTGGGTTAGTTTGTTTATATTCGTAGACAAGCGCTTAAAAAAAAAGACAGAGACAAGGAGTTGGCGTAAACACTAGCGCACTCGCAAGTAACATTTATTAAAAAACCAATCTATTATAAAGTTGTGAGAAAACGTCGGTCATGACGAATTGTTCATATGTGACATTATGTCGTACACCTAATTAAAAAAAATTCATGAAGTCACCAAGGGCCCTTTTTTGTTGAACCTTTTCCTGAGCGACGACGTGAAAACCATGAGCGGGACGAGCCTCTGGAAAGAAGTGAGCAATGTCCTGAAAGTCGTCGATGAAGCCGGTACGGAAACAGAACGACGGCATTATCTAGAATAGTCCCAGTGTGGAAGGCTTCAAAGAACACAGAAGATGGTAACCTCGATATATTTTAGTGATTTCGATGTATTTGAGGGAACATTGCAGATCTATATTATTTAATACCCCAGCCATACGGCAACATTTTGTGGCATTTTTCTGGTTTCCAGCTAATGACATTATTCATTCCTGGCGCAGTGCAAGGCACGCGAGGCGCTCGTACTCGGGATCGCAAGCTGATTCGCCAATCGCTTTAAGCCATTCGATGGCATTAATGTTTTTGCCGTGTGGCCGGGGCACAAGTATTTTTGTATTGTTTATTATGAAATCGTTGTGTGTTTTGTTTCTACATTTTTATAATATGCCAACTTCTAATGCGCCTTATTATTGTTAGGAGCAAGGAGGTTCTCCGGGGTTGATGCGCAATTATGATCCAGAACAGGCCAGGAACCGAAGGGGCTCCGGGCGGGAAACTCGGATCTCTCCTCTAAACTCTGCTTACTTTACATATTTACGCAAGTATATAAATAATGAAAAAGTGCACGTTTGCAGCGGCCCACTGCCCCTTTTACTGGGTTTCTTTTTTCCACGTTCCTAGGGGGGGACTCAGTGTATATGCAAGCTTCTCGGTCAACGGTGGTGAAGCCATAGTCCCAAACGTTTAAGCACCGCCCTCCCCTGCACACACATGCGTCTTAAGGGCTGTCCAAACAGGACCCTACAAAAATCGTCAGGTAACACGACTCCTGCAAAAATCGTCAAAATTAAAGCTCCCGCTTCAATTTTGACAATATTTGCAGGAGTCGCGTGTCGCCTGACGATTTTTGTATACGGGTCCTTTTTGGACAGGCCTTTACACAGCAGCGTCACATACGTCCTTGTCACGGTGGAGCAGAGTCTCTCTTGAACAGTCACTGTAGCCGACGACGTCTGGACCCCTAAATAGGAGGCTTCCGAAGTCGAGACCTAATGCCACGAACCGGCTTCCTTGCTGGAAGAGACCAATGCCGGTGGCTTCCCGAGCGGGAGGAGGCCGGCTGTCATCCTCCTTGTCCAGGTGCGTCTCGCCACCAACGTCGCCACAGTCTTTCAGAAAAGTATATCGTCTAACCATCATGAATCAGAACAACGCAGGCAACTCTTCGAACGACGACGGAACATTGTCCGCCTTTCACCATTCTGGGCGAAACATTCTCGAGCCTGATTCTTCCAGCTGGCAGCTCCATCTCGTTTGTGGTGCATACAACCCGGGCCTTTTGCTATTATCATATGATTCCTATTCTTTTCTCAGAAGTGGCTAATGAGCTGCAACACTGTGACAACACCTTTTTACTTACGACGCCTGACTCTATGAAAAAAGATGACCTCGAAGGACGAAGCCAGCATTTGGTCCTTTCAACTCCCATTTGCTCCCCCAAAAGATAACCTGGTTCGCACTAAGTACCGTGCGCAAAAAGCTGGGGTCTAACTTCACTCGACTGAGATTAACCGACAGGCGTGCTCAAGCAAAATCATCCCTTATGGTGACTGGATCGATTTCCGAAATCCGCGAAGGAGGTGAAAACCCGCTCCATTCGGCACGCTCTGGATCTACCAGGTGCCAGCGCGCATTTGGAGCGGCCCAACATCCAACAGACGGGAACGGAAACGGAAGGACGCCCTTCCCGTGAACCTCTAGCAGCATACCCTCCCGTCTCCCGTGCACGATTCTCGCGTTTCTCCCTAGCGCAAACGACATGAGCATGGCTTATCCCGCACAACTGTCGACTGTCGAATCCGACCGTGCGCCAACTGCCGCTGTCACTTCTCGGAGGACGTGGGGCAGCTCGAATTTGGATTGCTAGAGCTCTATGAAGCGTCGCTTTCACTTAACAGGAGCACCGACGCACGCAAGGTCGGTCCCGCCACTGACGCCATTTCGCACAACAGCGCGACCCACTCGAGGGCCTGCCGCGCAGCGCAGCGCCAAGAAAGGAAGTGACGTCGCGCGCTGCAGCCGGGCACCACTCGACTTCCGCAAAGCTCGCCCGAATTCGGCGGAGCAGTTTCGGCGCCGTTTGATGCGCTCCACAGAGCTGTTTGATGCGCTCCACAGAGCTCGCGCTGCCACAAATCTGCGAGCTGAAGATGGCTAACTTGATCCGAATCCGTGAGGTGAAGATGCGCGCCCCAAAAAGGAGCGGGTTTTGAGCGCGCCAGATCTTCCAGCTCAATTCACCATTAGTCATACTCAGACAGGGTGCATCTGCAAGTTTTAGGCCCCGAAGGCAAACTGAATACTCGCCAGGAAGAGAGCTGATATTTCGCTCGCCTTTGGGGGAGCGGCGCTACTCAACCGAGCACGGCTGAAAGTGTTAACCAACTCCGACGAAACTGGGGAATTTCTTTAATGTGCAACGATCGTTCAGACACTACATGGCACACTTACCTTCGCACGTTGTGTGAATGGGAGTCAACATTTGTGTTCACTCGTGTTCACCTATCTCTTTATCAATGTTGCGTTGACATTTAACAAATCTCATCAACGTAATTTGCCCTCGCGCGAACATATAAACAGTTATCCGAGCGGAACATCTCTGAAAATTAACTCAGATTGTTTTCTTAAAATTAAACAACTAAAACAAATTGAACAAAGTTAAACATATAACAAGTGTCTGTACAAGACGCGCTTTTATGACAGGAGTCTCGCAGTAACAGTAAATGGGCGCCTTGATAACTAAAACTGAGTTACTGATAGCAACCCGAGACTCGTCTCTGCGTCTCCCCGTGACCAACCTCTCTGGGCAGTCCAATGTCAAACTAAAGGAGGCTATGGTTTGACGTCAAACTCAAATGCCGCGACGACAGAGTTGATGGACGGCACGCTCCACTCAGAAAGCACATTCAGGAGCAATATTCAGTCACCTTTAAGGCCTGTTCCCACACGCAGCGGAGCGCTCCAAGCATAGCGCTTACCTCGCGCTAAGCGCGTGCTAATGGGAGCGTTCACCAGCTTTGTATCGCACCGTCAATACTGTTGCTCATGGCAGACGATAAGTAGCTGACGGCACGTGAGGAGCGCTACATCAGCACTTCGCTGCATGTGAGAACCGGCCTTTATGCCGTCGTCGCTGTTTCACATTACATTCCAGATAATATTGGTTAAAGGCCGACGTACAACCTCGGATTTCTGCAGGGAAGATAATCCTCTTAGCGCTCCCCTCTCCTAAGCTGCGAAAGGAGCCAAGTTGGGCCAAGGTAAAATGTGGAGAGGATATAGGAGAGAAGGAGGCTGGCAAAAGTGGAGAGCGCGAAGTGTACGTCGGCCTTTAAGGTGAGCGTGTTGTGATTATGAATACTTGAAATAGAAAGAATAAAAACACAAAGAACTTTCACAGACAACCACACTCTTTCATTTAGCAACGACGAGTGCTTATTTCGGGGCGCGAAAAATTCACGCGTTGACCAAAACGGGGGAGGGCTGAAAGAGAGGAAGTTGCAATCGCCAGCGCCGATAAGGATTGAGTCACCGTACCGTGACTGTCGAAGTTTATAATGTTTCTCTTTGAAGTTCCGGGCTGAAAAATTCGATTTCACGTCTTGTGAGGACTAACAATGCAGACGATGCTTGTTTTTTTAATGAAGAATGTTTTAATTATTTCACGTCCGAATCGCTCATGATGTGTTTCCAGGACCTTAATCCTGCCGAAGTTCGGTGAGCACCCAGAACACTTCTTCGCATGAGCGGCGATAAGATGTGTAGGGTGATTAGCTTTTGATGTTGCCTCATGTTGCTGCTCTCGTAGGCGGTCGTTTACGCATCAGCCAGTTTGCCCAATGTATTCAGCTCCGCATTTGTAGGGCGCCGAGTACACCTTCTCGGTCGCACATTCTCTGAAGTGGGTCTGGCGTTTTCTCTTGCAGGGCGTCTTAGTCTTTTTCGGGTTACTCATACTACACAGGCTCGCAAGTTTAAATCCGTGGGAGAAGACGACTTTGGTGTTAAAGCGGGTCGCGATTGATCACATGCGATCCGTTGCGTTTTGAAAGTATGGCATTCTGGTAGCCCTTTGTCGTGCAGGTAGGTGGTTCCTGGTAGTTTGTGGTATGATGAAACACCACGAACTACCAGTTGGTAAAAACAGGAAGTGTTCCGTTCCACTGCATATCTTGAGCTCAGAAGCCGCGGTTGTATCACCTGCAACGATTGCCCAATGCAATAAAGACCCTTTTTATAGAAAACGCTACCAGATGGTGCTCCAGTCTTCGACGTTCTAGAGAACTTCCGGTTTATAAAGAAGAATAAACAAAGGTCCCCTTAACACCGCTGCTTTAAATTTAGGTGAAACGTTTAACCACCAATTCTCCAGGTAGCCTGCAGTCAAGTAGCCTGCAGTCAAGTAGTATTCATATGAGCACCAGGCAAAGAACCTCTGTGCAGCACCTTCAATGTAAAACGTGCTTCTAAAGTTTTACTGTAAATCCTACAATCACGAAGTAAACCCTTTCCAGAGCACCTTCAACAGAGGCATTTATTACCTTAATTTTAAAAATTGCCGATAGATCAATATGTGGTCCTACAATCCCAAGGCCAAAACGTTTTCGGAGCCTTCAACATATGCATATACTCTCAAGATTCTCATAGAAGCGTCTAGGAAAATATTAAGTCTTAAGATTACAATGTCAGAAACCTCTGTGAAGCACCTTCAACACATGCATATACTATCTGCATTCTAATAGAATCTTGTAGGTCAGGTTGGTTTACTACGATTACAAGATAAAAAAAAAAACACTCGGAGCACCTTCAACATAGGCATATATTATCTATGTTATAATCGAAACCTGTAGCTAAAATTGGATTACTACGATCACAAAATAAAATACCTTTTCAGAGCACTTTGAAGATGGGCATGTACTATCTCAATTTATTCGAAGCTGTAGGTGAAGTTAGAATCCTTCAATCGGAGGGTCAAAAGCCCCTTCACAGTACCTTAAATATCGATATATACCTGTATTCCTAGCATGGGCACGTAGTATTTATGTTATCTGTATCTGAATGGAAGCCTGTAGATCAAGTTCAATTTATACATCTATAAGGTAAAAAAGAAAAATAACACACCTGAGCAACTTCAACATAGGCGTGTACTACCTCTGATGGGATCTTCTACACCAAGCCGGGGAACGAGAATGTGCTGAATGACTTTCAAACTAAATCCTACGCAAAACTATAAATAAACAACTTCTTGAGGAAGGGAAGGTTCTTCGCAATTCCAGTTTTAATTAAATTTGAAATACCACAGCAAGACTTTGCAGCGTTTTTGACGGTTAAGGATTGTAGTCGTTCCTTTGTGACTAAAAGAACCAAGCGCATGCGTGCATACCTGAAAAAATTTTAAAAAAAGCTTCCCGTCGTCTTGATCGGGAAATGCGCGTAATGATGAGTCTCGAAACGTTTTGTCATGAACCTGTACATTTTGTTTTATTCATTTTAAGGTAGCGTAGCACGATTTGAAGCACGATTAATTACACCAACGTGGGCAAGAATGTAATAATTATTAAATGTTAGATTACTCCAGAAACAAGCAATAAATGCTGAAGTTTTGTAAGTATTGTATTATTGTCGCTAACTTTGCTATAACATAATGGAGGCAGACTGTTACTGTTTTATGATCAAGTGCAACTGCGTGAAGAAAATCTACTTTTCCCGTTACCACGACAAATTTACATTTCTGCTAGGCCGAATGGGAGACAGCCCAGACTGCTGGAACTACTAGAATGTATTTTCTATATTTCCGATAGTTTATTTCTTTGCACCTGATGCAGGAGCGTACCTTTAAATTTTATTTCGTAGCATTCAATAATATTTGGCTCGTAATGATTTCATAGAGACGCAATTAGTTTTAGCATATGCCTCTTACCTGGTGCGAACCAAATGAAAAAAAAATCTGAATAGTTAAGATTATACGTTTATATTTTTAGTGAACTAAAGAGTTTGAAAACTGCAACACGAACTTACTGAGGTCAGCACACGGTTTTTGAATAACATCAGTTATGAATAAAAATAGGAGTTTTCACGGTATATAAAGAACATACTTGTTTTAAAATCTACAATGCGCGACACTGTTAGCATTAGGGAGCAAACACCGGTTTTCTTCTTTTTCTCCTAAAATTTAACGCTGTCATCGAATCTACTATTGTCAAGGAAAGTGCCCACCTCGTGCACTAACGTAAGAATAAAATTTGGTGGACAACACCTTTTTTAAATAAAAGAAATCGACGAGGATGTGTTCGTATTAATGTCGCGCAATGTACGTCTTTATTGTATGCAAGACATGAGACTACCTTGATGGTACACAGAGCGCTGCTGCGCCATTAGTCTTCTGTAGAACCAGACAGAGTATTCTCTGAAGTTTTTCATTTGAAACAACTTTACTACAAAATGATACAAGTTGGTCAGAACATAAAGTCATAAATTAAGCCGACTCTACAATTGAGTGTTTCTATGTACGCATTACATGTATCACGAGAAACTTCTGGGTAACTCGTTAAGGACTTTATGTTTGAATGTATAACGTTCATCCGAGATGTTCACATGAATTCTTAAAACCACCCATCAATGAAAACTCTCTGGAACACTGTAGTTTAAAAACCACCCAGCAAGAGTTGACAAGAAAGGCAGTGATGTGTGATAGATTGCCACAGTTTTAATTTGTGAAATATTTCGGCGATAACATTCTACTTACAGGGCTCAATAAACAACCCTTCAAAGAACCACGTCCCGCCGTTTTCCTTTAAGTAATTCTATACATAGTTATCCGTCCTTCTCTAAAGGGTGGCAATATGAAGTCTGAAGATGGTGACGAACATGACACCTTTTTGTTACGGAAATACCACGTAATACCTTACTACGAACAACCCTAAGTGCTTAACGGATAACAGCCATAGTCTCTGGGCACGGTAACATTCGTTATACGACGTCGGTTTCTAAATACGTTTTTCCTAAAAGTAGCGCCAGCCCATTCGTCCCGTGGAATAGGGCTTCACTCCAATGCTGTAGCAGTCGTTGCAGGTCAATTTCTTTTAGGGTTTTTTTTTAAAGTGAAATGGCAGTCTTCACACTCGTTACCGATGAAAGAGCAGATATACCCACCTCCTCTAATATCTAAAAATTACATTACTTCAGTTCTATATGTATAATATTGAATCAGTTTCTTCCAAAAAAAGCGTTACATAACGAGGTCACATGGCGGTAGTGACTCATGTTTAGGGTGTCTGGAACGAGCGTCTCTAACTGGCGTTTATAGCGTCCTACAACTCTCCATACAGTGACGGGCCCTCGAAGAAGCACCAAGCTACGTCACGAGGAAACGTGTCAGATAACTTCAATCCTGGTGGCTTGTTCTGGAAGCAACGACACAGAGACGGTCGGTCATGAACGTCACCTTGCGTCGCGGTTGCCATGATACGTAGCTGCTTGAATATTTTTGCAGTGACCGACTGTACAGTGGGCTAGAGAGGAACAGGAGTCTGCCATCTAAAGTGACTTTACTACCGCATGCACCTCGATGCGCAATACGTATGCCATTACAAAACAAAAGAATAACAAGAAACCTCGCGCAAGGCGCGCATTGAATTATGAGAAGGTCCTGCATAGTCGCCCTTGGCTCCCGCGGCATTTACCATTTGCCACTGAGGAGAGCGACAAGGTGAAACAGTTTTTGAGCAGCTCACCTTCCCCTGTCCGCTCGCCCGCGTTGCCTCTTTTGCCTGCATTGTCTGCTACAGCCTTTTTAACACAGCTTGTTGCCAAAATTCTTTTTGGCGCCGGCAAGAAGGCGTTACGATTTGAAAGAACAGTTTAGTGTAAAACCGCCTTTTGGAAATTGCCGCATACCTTTTTTCGCCTTCATCTTAACCTACAACTGATTCTACTACCAGCGAGTTCCCAGAACTCTCTTCGATACCGGCAAAGGGCGCCCCGCGTTTCTTGTTAAACATCTATTGCAACACTACCAGGCAGAGATTGCGCAAATAAAATTGTAGGAATGGTAAACTTACAGTTGGGAAGGCTGCTCAAATCCCGCGCTGTTATTGTCCTTATTTAACCACGTGCTGAAGCTCGGGCTAGAAGAGTTAACTCTCAGAACGAAGCTTTCTAGATAATCCCATATTCCGCATTATAGGGAATCAGTTAAAGAGTGTATGTTAGGTCAAAGATACTTCTAATAGGACGCACAATGGGACCTTCAGAGGGGGTAACTTGATCAGTTTAATGCGACTACACTGATCCCATTGGTCCACGGTTCTTCCACACTAACATTTGTGCCGTAAGATTAAATCACTCTCTGTGAGAACGTAACGCCATCAAATTTCGTTACAGTAACTCTTATGCGAAAAAAAAACATCTATAATAATTGCGAAATTATTGATTTGGCTGCTCAACGATGAGTGTTAAAAATACGAAATTTATCCGGAAAACTAATTGATTGCTAGTAAAATGAGTACTTGCATTTCTCACCGTTTAGGTCTTCGCAAGAGCAACAAAATAACGCTAACATTGTTTTCTTTTTGTTATGGGCTTCCTACCGCGGTTGCAACAACTTTAAACGGCAGTCTACGCATTCACCGCAGCGCAAAATCAACACCGGTAACAGCACTGACGCAGCGCTGACTTGAGCGTAACTCAGAGCTCATGATGCACTGTATCAGCGCTGTATCACTAACAATGCGCGAAGTGGGTACTGCATTAGAAAGGTCAGCGTTATTTCTAGCGCTGACTAATAGTGCTGAGGTAGTGCTGGGGTGTATCTGTAACCAGGCCTTTACGGTGAAGCTCCTGCACCCTTATACGGAGAGAAATCTGCAGCACGTGCATGCGAGCTGAAAATATGAAAAAAAAAGCTTGTAGTAGGTTGAAGTTTTGAAGATCCGTGGCGGCCCTTGCGGCAGTGTGGCTCTCTCGGAGAAGTACAGAACCAATGAAGTCCACATCTTCGACGATTGTTCTCCGCTTGCATCGGCGGTGCTTGTGGGTGAACTTAGACCAGGCTGAGTCTTTTCTGGTGAAAACCACCTGAAATAAGAAAACAAAATGAGCTATATATTTCCGCAATGTGGCCTCAGGGATTGCAACATCAATAACAGACGACAAGGCCTGCTTAGAATGGCGACTATGACGCTTGATTCAGAAGGCAAGGTAACCGTGAATACCAGAAGAAAGTCACAAAATATGTTTTGAATGCAAGCTAGACATTTTATGGAAATAAATATATTTTCAATACGTTTATTTTGTGAACCTTTGAGCATTTTTATACGGCGAGTTTCTGCGATGACTGGAAGCTTTTTTGAAGCTATAGATGTTAGAAAAAAAGAAACTTTTTTTTCGCCAACAAACTTTCAAAGTGGTGGACGTCAGGAAATCAAAACAAAAAATACTAGTTAGCAAAATGATTATTTCAAATATATGAATTAACTTTTTAGCTAGTGAAAATAAGGATAAGGCTATAATTAAAAGCTTCCTGAGCGTCATCGAAATCCCATAAATCAGCCAATTTTAGGACGACTTGAATCTGTTGTGTAGCGCGGGGTGCCCTAACGTTACCACTCGTGTAGCAGACGGAAGGTCGGCGATACGAATTAGCGGGGGATATTTTTGTCAGTTGCGTTTTCCCATCGCACCTTCTCACTAGGATAAGCGTGCGAGAAGATTCACCTGCTCGCCTGCACCCTTACCATATTTTCTATAGCAGTTGGAAATTGCGAAATTTCATGCTAAGGCTGTTGACACATGGAAAACTTTTTTTTTTGCCCCAAGGACTTTAATGTTTTACATAAGACTTTTGCCAGGAAAATATTTGTAACTTATTTATTATTATAACGCAATTTAAGCATTTGTTTGAATTGTGATTTTTCTTTTTTTAATTTTTAGATCTAGGACTTTTTTTAGAGATTAATATATGAACTCTATGGTCGGCGCTCGGGGAGGCGGCCTTCCGTCGCAGAGTCGTGAACTCAAAGCCGATCCCGGAGGCAGTGCAATACCCGTCGGTCATCGCTCGGGGAAGCGTGAGGCCACATTACAGCTTTAAAGGGACTCTAAACCAAACAATTTAGTGTCCATAATAAGTGGCGCACGATGTTTCCATGAGCCAGCAGCCACCGGTGTGCGCGAGCGCACGCAACGAAATTGACGTCATAGTCCCCCATTCGGGCTCAAGATGACAGTGAAATGTATGGGCTTCGGGCAAAGGAGAATAGAGAAGGGCTTTTCATCTTCACAAGTGAAAGCCACGTGGTCGTTAGGCCAATTAATCGCTTACCTTTTACACCAGACCCCACTGTGGAGATGAAAAGCGTGTCTTTATTCTCCTTTTCCCTGGAGCCCACACATTTCACTCTCATCTTAAGCGTGAATGGGGGACTATGACGTCAATTTCGTTGCGTGTGCTCGCGCACACTGGTGGCTGCTGGCTCGTGGAAAGATCGTGCGCCACTTATTATAAACACTGAAATGTTTGGTTCAGCATCCCTTTAACATTACGATGTATTTTGTATTTCTCCTATCATCGTCCTATATTCAATCGCGTGTCTTCAACAATCAGTTTCGTCTCCGAAGATCAAATGTAACTTACGTTTCGATCTGAACTTGTTTCGATGGCTTGTGTGACTTTTGATTGAGAACGCTTTTGTTATGTCTTCAAATTTATTTCGTTCTGTTTCTTGCGTATCGTTCAGTAGAATACGTTTTCCTCATGTTTAAATCCTGTTTCGGTGAACTGATCTTGTAGCTAATAAATACATGTGCTTCATTTTATACTATGTTTCATTTCATTAATTATGCTAGACTAAATAAATCTGTTACATTTGATAATCCATTTAATTTCGGTAGACATGGCACGTAGACGTTGTCACGCCTAAAACTTGCGACCGCGTCGTATCCCTACTGAAAAAAAGTATATGAATCTATATAAGAACTGATATGAAATATCCAAAAACTGATATGCGACATATGAAACTGATATGAAATATCCAAAAACTGATATGAGATATAAGAACTGATATGAAATACCCAAAAACTGATATGCGACATATAAGAACTTATATGCAACATATGCCAACTGATATGAAATATCTAAAGACTGATATGCGATATAAGAACTGATATGAAATACCCAAAAACTGATATGCGACATGAGAACTGATTTGCAACATATGCCAACTGATATGAATGTGTCCAATAAACATATAAGAAATAAATTCATATAATTTTTTTCAGCATACGACGTGCCACGCGGGAAAGCAAACACGTGGCTTGGAACCGCAGTGAAGCGGCTTGATTTACTGGCTTTCAAATAATTACGGCATGAGTGTTTACTTTTTATTAAGAGATTCGTCCCCTGAGCCGTTCTAAATACTCTCAGAGGTACGACATAACTGAAAAATATCCAACACGCTGCAAATATTATTTATTGCGTAGGTTGTCACCGAAAAACTCCGTACTTACAAAACGACCTCTATAAAAGGCGGAAACGCGGAGCGCCGAAGTAGTTATTGGGTGTGTGCACTCAATGTATTTGTTCAACTGATGCTAGTGGTATGCGTAATAAATCTACATGGTGGCGTGAGTAAATAAATATATTTTTGCAGCACATGAATTTGGCGGTACCTAGCGCCACCTAGCCTAGTGTAACTGATATGCGGCATAGGAAACTGATATGAAATAATAAGTTCTGATATGAAAAAGGTGTCCAATAAACATCTCAGAAAAAAATTTTTATAATTTTTTTCAGTAGGGATACACAGCCTACCCGTTTGTTAGATTTAAGCTCACTTTTAACCTTATCAATTGTCGAGCTCCGTTCGAAGATTGCAGCAATAGGCTCTCATAAATGTTCTGCGGGAAACTAGACGTACTACAAGAAGCGAAAGTATTCAGGCCATTTGGTTAGGAACATCAACGTGGCAGCCGCGACGGCGGCCGACACGTCTTTTTAAGCCTGCGCTCCTTTACAGGTCGCCTGTTCCTGGTTGATAACCCTACTTACTGCTGTGATCATATAGGCTGCTTGGTGAAAGGCAATTCTTTGCAAGTGAGCCTCGCATACATGACTGTGTCTGATTGGCTACGCACCATCGCCGCCGCTTACTTAGGCTTGGACGTCTTCTCTACCTGCCACTGGCTGCTCTTCGGTGCCGTTGCTGTCATCCGCACTATAAAGTCTTAACTCCATAGATCGAATATGCGGCGAATAACCGACGAACTTCGCCCGGCGGCGTTCGCACTTGCCGCGGTGTAAAAAACTGGCTGCTCGCAGCATATCTAGTGGTGCTAGATATCGTTGGCCCGGCGAACGCCGCTACCGGAAGCGGCCGACGCACGGCAAAGGACATGGGCCAATCAGGACGTATAGTACGCGGTTCGGCTTCCGCCTGGCTCCGAAGCTCGAAGGATTCGAGCGCACTTTGCGATTTTGTCAGCGTGGGTACGGTGCCTGGAACCAGTCTCCGATTGGTGCGTTTAGCGTCCTATTCTCCCCATACATCAAAAATGTTCCCCAAAGTTGCAAGAAATGACGTCACAGAAACCGGAGTGCCATGCTGTCGCCGGCCGCGATCCTGGCGGTGTCCCAGCAGCGGTGGTGTATGTGGCAGACGCCTGTTCTGCCGCAAGTCGCTCTCCAGTGTGACAGTCTACGGAAGTTTCAGAAGCCAGAATATGGGACGCCGTGACGACAGCGCCACTCGCGTTCGCTAGTGCTTTTCGCCAACATTTCTACGACCAACCGCAAGGATCGCGACATGCCACACATGACACTCCGGTTTCTGTGACGTCATTTGTTCCCACTTCGGGACCACTTTTCATGTATGGGCAGCTTAGGACGCTAACACCCGTCGAAGACGCGCTCCAGGTACCGTAGTAGCGTAGGCTATGGAACACAGTGTTATAGACCACGCACGCTCCCCGCCGCCATCTTGACAATCTCTTTCCCAACAACCACTCGAAGGCTTACTAAGACTCAAAAAGTATATTGTTATAGACAACTGACTCGTTTCGTCAAGTTTGTTTAGTACTTTTTTACGAATATGACGTGTTTTAACAAAGCTTTATAAGTGGTTCATTTCAGTGGATTATCAATTTCCCCCCTGGCAACACTGACAGCCGCGCTGTGCTCGTCGGCGTCGTTCTGAGCGTCGTCATCTCATGGAGTTCGGTGATGAACGAATGCACGGCGGAGCGTCGTCGTAGATTGTTGCCGCGTGAATTTCGCCGTGAAATTTTGCTCCATGGGTACCAGCCTTAAAGGGACGCTGACAGGGTATTTATGGCCGCCAAGGTTTTTATTTGTATATTACATGTGAGAACCCAACTGCCCAGAAAAGAATTCGCGGCTCGAAATCATTTTTTTTCGCCCGAAAACCGCCAATCGAGAACCGCTTGAGCCGCGCTCACTCTCTTCTCCGTAGTCACGTGCAGTTTTCTAAGGTTTAGACACAACTAAAAATGTAATCAAAGTCGTGGGTCATCGGAGGCACGCATACAATATTTAAAAAAAAGATATGATACCCATGTTTTGGTGCTTCTAAAAAATCTGCAAATACGTTGGCTGCGAGAGAAAAAAAAAGTATCAAAGCCACGCGACTTCCGCCACCTTGCTCCTCCTTTATATCTCCTCCCCCCCCCAGTCCAGTTTCGGTTTCAGTTGCGAGCAGTTGCGTTTTTTACTGCATTAAAAATATACGTGAGGCTGTAGCAAAATATTTATTGGGTAGTCTTCTGACACCTCAATAAATCGCCTCGCAAAAAAAAAAAAAAAATAAAAAAAATATGACTTTGGAGGGTGTCTGTGCCTTTTTAAAGGGAAAATAAAATTATAGTCCTGCTTTTTCTAAATCGAAACCTCAATTAATCGTCGATGTTCATGAAACCTGGTAGCAGGAATGCATTTTCGTTTAATTGCCTCCAGTTTTGCCCATACAAAAAAGAAAAAAAGATGAAAGCGGATATCTGCTTTTCTTCTCAACTCGACCGGACTCGGCCACCAACATGTGAAGTCACGGGGTCGTAACGTAAAGTATGACTTTCCACCAAAAACGAAAGTTCTCCCAGCCCAGAGATGTAGCTGCGTTAGTCAAGCGTCGTGTTGCGTCGAAACGACGTTTTTACGTCAACGTCTCGCCACAAGGACGCCGAAAGGACGTCCCCTACGGCGGTTTCTATGAGCGCCTATTGCTTCATAAGACTCGTTGGACCGCGACGGTTGTGCGACCAACACCATGGCTATGAGTACGCCACAGCTGAGCGAAGTACAACTTAAAATGTTTGGGCATAGTGAAAGTATGGGCCTTGCTCCGTCCTCCGCTGGACGCCCACGCGGGAAAACGAGTACTCGCCCGACAAAGGCTATAGCAGTTCGGCGCCTTAACCGGCCGCAAAGGAGTGCCGATTACTTAGTACAGGATGGTAGTTTCAAATTTTGGCTGCGACACAAAACGCTAAAAACGAACTAATCAAAATTAATAATTGAATACCCCGTGGAGAAACCTCTCATAGTTTCGCTGACGCCGCGGCTTATGCAACCGGCTAGTAAACAAGGGCATTTCCGCCGGGGGTATTCATCGACAATTTCATCTTTTGCGAGGACAGTTCGAGTGACACACAACTCGTATCAAATACAAAAGCCAAATTCATCTGACGTGCTTGGAGAAAAAAAAGAAAAAAAAAAAAAAGACACCGACAATGTGGATGTGACCGCAACTTTGCTAGGTGGCGCCAGCTGCCGCCCATTACAAAATGTTTCGTCACAACTAATCGATCAATCCACCCATTCATACACTCAGCTTCGCTGCGAGCGTTTGAAGTAACGTTGGTTTGAAGGAAAGAATATTTGCCAAGATTTTATGCCACAAATTAGGATTTAGCCTTCATAACCTCGCGTGCTAGATTTTTTTCTTTTTTATTTCATAAACGATGCGCAGTCAGTGAAATTATGTCTAAAATCGTTTCATGGTCCCTTTATTTTGGCAGCCGCGACCATAGAGTTATTATAATGTACGCTAGAGGTTCAAGTGGCGCTAGTGTGCTGCTGCAAATTGAAGCAGACAGCAACCAGTCGGAAATTGACTTCCGGTAATGCATTTCTATGGGAAAAAGCGAGTACATTTTCTCTCCGCGCTCGAATATAAGAGCAAATATCACGAATAATTCGTACGTACTAGGAAGCTTGGAACATTTCTCAGTCAGGCCGACGAAATAATTCGTCAGTTACGGCGTTTTTCTTTCAAATTCATCGGATTCAAAACGGTGCTAAAACGGCTTCGTACGTGTATTTATGTGCACTGTCGGACACTGTTAGCGCGAACACGGCATCGGCGCTTTCCACCATGGGGATATACGTGTCAAGCGAAAGAAGGGCATGTGGAAAACCAAGAGAGACGGCAAGAACTACGCAGTAACAATGAATAAGTAACTCCTTGTGCATGCAGGCGATCAAAATAAACTGAAAGCCACCTAATATAGTCCGATTTGCAATAAATAAGTACTGCTTTATTCTTTCTGCTCATGAATATGTGCGAAGATGCATGTACTGGGTTCAAATCATCAACCGCACGCTCCAAATCTTTGCAAATAGGGAGACGTCAGAGAACAGGGGCCCGATAAGAACTGCCCGACATAGGAAATAATAAAAAGGCACACCTTTCGTAGTCCACGTACTTTATTTCTTACATTCGAATGTTTTTTAACCGTCGTAAAGATGCACGACGGAGTCATTTTCATAGAGTGACAGGACGGGCATATTAGCAATATATAAGCGCCACTGCAATGCTAGCGAACCTTGAACACACTCTACATTCTTTTCGACCGTTAGTTTGCTTAGAATCGTAGCTTGTTTTTACATACCTGCCATGGAACATAGGTTTGGGCCTGAAATATAGCGAAGCTTAACATCGTTCAGTGGTAAAGAAAAATGCTGTAATTAAAGCAATTACACTTTTACAATATTAATAAGTGTACATACTGTCCGGTACAACCGAAGTAATAAAAGCAATTCGTGTTATTTTCCGGCGAAGAGGCAAATTTCACGCGCGTTTTCCCATAGGAATGCACAGGAGCACCGCAAAGGTAGACTGGTTGCTGTCTGCTTCAATTTGCCTCCCGGAAGTCGCATATACACTAGCGCCAGTTGAACCTCTAGCGTACATTATAATAAGTCTATGGCCGCGACGGCAGTCGATACGTTTTTTTTTATACGCCTCGCAAGTGGGCTCATTTTCGTCTTTTGCGCATGAGAAAGGGAGTAGCGGTGACGTCAGAACGCCGAGCCCTGATTGGCTGATCGCGACCCCCTATTGAGCGTCGTCTGCTCCTTGGCAACGTCGTCTGCTTGCAACGTCGTCTGCGTCTATGTTACCTTTCCTGCGACTTTCGGAAATCGAGCAAGCTTGACTTCGCCTTTATGACAGGGCAGACGAAATAACTCGAGCGGTACGTTGTTGAAGTCAAAGGACTCACTGGCGAGGTGTCCTGAGGCGCCGAGGTTTGTTTTTTAAGAACCGAGAGTGAGCGTGTTAGTGTCCGCGAGTTCCCTCCCAAATACTTTTTCCCTCCTTTCGTGTGCGGCGAGACTCCTCACTCTTTAACGGCGTCGGCGGGTTGGCTCAGTTAACGCCGTCTGCTTTACGTCTGCTAGTCAAAGCGATGGCTGCTTTACCTTTCCTGCGTCTGTCGGAGATTCACCGCTTTTTTACCGGCGAGAGTCACCGTTGCCTCGGAAAACAAGGAGATGACAAGAAGAAGAGATTGACCTCTTAATCTAAAATTGAGGTTAGCGATCAAAGCATAAGACGGGAAGGGTTCACAAGGGTTGCACGGGCATATTCCATTCGGCACGCCAGCCGGTCGTGGGCAGACGGTCGCCGAGTCGGAGTGCCTGCTAGGCCTATCTGCCGAGCTCGCTTGGTCGTTGTCGGTGGGATCGTGGCTGTTGGAGCTTTTCCCGGGTGTTTGTGGATCCAGCGTTCTTGTTCGTCATGGTCTGTTTCAAGTACTTTTTACTTTTTTTCTTGCTGCTTGAAGTCGGGACGCGTGAGAAGCGCACGTAGAAAAATAAACGTCCGTTGGTCGTCGCGACCCCGACGTTGTCAGCCATGCTGATTTGATCGTAAGAAGTGCGTAAGACAGCTTCGGAGCTGTCGTAGGATTTCGTCGTAACCTGCGCAAAAACTTACGAAAATTTCATTTCGTGAATACGAATTTGTTCTCAAGTATTGTCTTACGCATATTTTTGGCGTAAGATCGCTTCGTGAATCTGGCCTCTGGCCTTCCGAAAGTCGCAGGAAAGGTAAGACAGACGCAGACGACGTTGCGAGCAGACGACGTTGCAAAGGAGCAGACGACGCTCAGATCAGCCAATCAGGGCTCGGCGTTCTGACGTCACCGCTACCCCCTGCGCAAGAAGCAGACGAACTTGCCCTCCGGATATGAACATGAGCTGTAGGACCCCAACCACTCAAAACGTAATTCGCGGCTCAAAATTCGTTTTTTTATTTTTTTTCAACCAAAACAGCTGATCAAGAATTGAACGGTTTCAGTCGCGTGCACTCTCTTTTCCGTGGTCACGTAGCGTTTAAACTATCGGGACCAAATATATTCAAAGTCGTGGATCATCTAAAACGCACATTTAATATTAAAAATATAAAAAAAAATATGAGCCCCATTTTTCGTGACCATCAAAAAACTGTAAATACGTTGATGGAAAAAAAAAAGTTCGCACAGATCAAAGGAAGTACATGCACTACGTCATTCTCAATATGGGCACGTACCGCGGGCTTGACGACGCGATGGCGGCGCACCACGGACCAACATTGCGGCGGTTGAGGGGCCGCTACTACGGAACTGTGGTTCGTGATACCGGCCAATCGATCTTCAAGCGCAGAACATTAAGCGGAAGGGATATAAGTGCGAAACAATCGCACGACAGACGGTGCACGCAACTTTATCGTCTGCTTCACACGCCAGAAACGCGAAAAAAAAAAAAGAAAGAAAACGCATTCGGGTGTAGTTGCTTGATTTCCAGGGCATAGGCTTCCATGCTAGTGTTTCGGTTTCAGTTTCGAGCTGTTTACTTTTTTTTTTTATTTATTAAAAATATACATGACTCTGCAGCAAAATATTGATTGGGTAGTCTCCTCATACCATACTAAATCGCCTGGCAAAGACACCAACAACAACAACAACAACATTTTTTTGTTTGTAAGTGTCCCTTCAATACCGCGCTCCTTTTGAAGGTTGGATCTCATTCTGTTGATTACCCCATTATCTGGCAAAATTGCCGTCGCTGCTGCCACTTGTATTGTTGTTTGCGATAAGGTGTTTTTCTACTATGGTGAAAGATCTGACGCGACTTTTCGCTGAGTTTCGTGATGAGATGAAAGCTGAATGAGAATCGACGCGAGAAACGCTTGAGAGAGACTTTTGTAATAAAACTCGTGACCTTCGTTCAGACATACGCGAGGTAAAGTCCAATATGAACTTCATAAAGGCCGAGATTGAGGACATCAAGAAGATGCTTGAAAGCGGGATTGCGGAAAACGAAACATCAAAAAAAAGAAAACGAAGATCAGCGATCGAGTTGTCTTGCGCTTGAAAGGAAAATGAAAGCTAATCAAACGAGCATTGTTCAGCGGGAGTAAAACTCTTGAATATATAACTTTGAATTGAAAAGGATTGTGGTGCATGAAAAGGAGAACCTTGAAGCAATACTCTGCAGGCTCGGTGAATTCATTGTCCAACCGATTGAAAAACCGGATACGTGTAAAAATCTGTCGCAGAGTTCGCACATGAGAGTTTAACGAGCAAAATGTTATCGTACAGTTCATCTGTAGAAAGAAACGTAACAGATTGCGAAGCCCCGAAAGGAGCAACTAGCGATAGAAGGTTAGGGATTCTTCTCTAACGCCCCTGTTCTTGTAAACGAGCATTTGTGCCCGACCCTAAAGAAACTGCTTGGTATAAGGCAAAAACGCGCGACGTCGGATGGAAATATATGTGGCTACGAAACGGCAAGACCTTTGCTCGTAAATCTGAAGCTAACTACGGATGTTGGGCCGATAGAACACGTAACGATGATCTTGTCAAACTCTGCTGAGAAAAAAACGCGTCTACTTTCTTGTAATTGTCCCTTGTGTCGCGCAAAAAAAAAAAAAAAAAAACACTTCTAGACTGCATCATGAACCAACTAAGCCAACAACAAGTTTCAATTGAGAAAAAACTCCTTAGTTGTGATTTGTTTACTTTTATTTTATTTTTGGTAAGAACGGCAGCATCCAATCTCTTTCTGCCACAAGATGCATGTAATGATGCAGATAAAAAAAGTGAAATTTTTTAAAAACTGTTTCACTTGAATGTTAGATCAGCTAGGTCTAAGCTGGACGAACTTCTGTTCTTTCAATCATTTAAAGGCTTTTTCGAGGTTAGAAGTCTCACGAAAACCTGGTATCAATACGATGTAGATTTTTATTCTTCCCCAATATAATCATTTTTATTGAAACAGTGTTTCTGGCAGGGGTGGATTTATGGGTCAGGCTTGGGGGAGGGGGGGGGGGTGCATTCGGTTGGCTGGGGGGGGGGGGGCTGCTAAGGCCGAGACGTTGCCCATATCTATTTTGTTAACCCAATATTTGCTATGGCAACAAAAACTAAACTTTTGGCTGGCGCATATAAATTTTTTTCATCAGCAATTTTACATTGGGTGGCTTTGAGAGGCGGTCGAGGCGGCCGACCCCGCCCCTTTCCTCCCCACCACCCCCCAAATCCGCCCCTGGTTTCTGGAAGGGGGGGGGGGGGTTCGTTGCTCGTCGCTGTTGATGAATTTTAAATTTCTGATGAGTACACGTCTGTTAGAGATGATTATGGAATTTTTGTGTATAAAACTGAACCTTTAGTTTTTTACTGTTATTTACCGTCCGCCTAGTGAAAATATGGCAAGATTTTTTGGGGTTTTCGATTAATTGCTTTGCTATGCGAACGAGTGGAAATATTAAGTTTTTGTAGACTGAGATATAACTTCGTTAGAAGATACCACTAACACTGCCGACATTTTATTACTACAAGCAGCGAATAAACTTGTTAACGTGGTTGCTTACCTCACGAGCACTACCCAATCTACTTCAACATTAATTGATTTACAACCTATAACAAGGAAAATGTCAAGGCTGGTGTTATAAGTTCAGTTATTAGTGACTATCTGCCCAAATTTATGCTATTTGACACAAAACGAGGAACACTTGAGCGTGACTCAACTACTGTGAGTTTTCGAAACATTACACCAACCGCATTAGAAATTTTTAAACAGAAATTAATAAAAACTGATTGGAATGATGTATTCCACTTTTCGAACGTGGAAAGTGCGTATAATACGTTTCTTGGAATATTTAAGCGGGTTTGTTTTGAACGTTTTCCAGATAAAACCGTTAAACTTGCTAAAAAAAGCACGAAAACCTTGGATGGATTCGGAGGTGTTTAAAGGTACATGTAGAACAAATCAACATTACAAAAATATTTGGTGCGACTTGTGAGGCGACAGTATTAGTCAAGTTACCATCCCCGGGACTTTCACTGGGGAAACTGAGCCCGGAAGAACTGTCCTTAAGCACTTGTAACATTCTTCAAATGAAGCCTTTTATTCAGAACGTTCCCTCGAAAGAGAAAGCTTAATTTCAAGAATGTTAGAAGTGTTTAACGACAGTGCTTCCGGGCTCAGTTTCACCAGTGAAAGTCCCGGAGATGGAACCTTAAAGTTTTTAGATCTTAAGATTTTACTTCGGTATTCACATGTCTGTTGGTTTTATTGCCCTAGGGCTAAGAAGATGGCGTTGCACTTTGATTCTAATCACTCAAAAGTAATTTAGAGGGGCATTGCCTCTACTTGGCTGAGGGCTTCCTTAACGAAGTCCTTCATACGTATGATAGGGGATAGCTCTAGGTGTCAGGTGGGAAAACTGGAGAAGTGAGGTTTTTCACCTACGCTTCTTGGGGAGGGGGGGGGGGGGGGGCAGAAGGCATGCTAAAGAAACTTCGGGGACGGTGTGGTGGTGTAAGATAGAAGCCAAGGTGTAGACCAGTTGTGATACCTTATGTGTATAAGTTGAGCCACAAAATAGTGGGTTCTCGTACTACTCTCGGCTCCTAAAAAATTGTGCAGACTATGTGGAAAAGTAGCACGAGGGGTGCTACGCGTCGGGGTATATCAGAAGCAGGCACGTAGCCAAGGGGGCGGCCCATGGGGCCCTCCCCCCCCCCCCCCCCGAAATTTTCCATTTTGCTGGGACCTCCTCTCCCCCCTCCCCCTCATACAGCATTTTGTGATGGCCCCCCCCCCCCCCCCCCCCCCCGAACAAAATCGTGCCTGGTCAGAAGAAACATAAAACCAGGTTTGTAGAGTGCAGCGAAGGCGTGGTATACAAGATTCCTTTATCATGAAGCAGAGTATACATAGGCCAATCGCGAATATTGTATAAATGACAGACTCAGAGAGCAAGCACTGCCCGTAGGATCGTCACCCTCGGAGAATCTGGCAATACACTGTAATAAATGTGGGTGTGTCCAGAAGTTGGACAACACTCTTATCTTAGCCAGTAGCCGAAGCAAAACGACATGGGAGATATCCGAAGCGTTCTTTATAGCGAAGTGTGTTGAAAGCACGTGTGTCAGCACTCCATCGATAGCCCTGTTTGACTCGGAGGTGGTGTTTCTAACATCTTTCGAAAAGTAAATACAAGACAGATGAGCGTGGGCGTGATAATGTCGCATTTCTGTCATCACATGTTTCGATTTCACGGTGTGTATAAATGTGTTTTTTCATGAGTAAACATTAGTTGCAAGTAGCGCTCTGTGGTGTTGGTCTCTTTTACTTGTCCGTTGTGATTTTTAACGCTTTTACCCTCTGAACTACAATAATACAATACAATACAATTTTTTTAATACATTTCACTTTGTACCCACGCAAGCCAAGACGGCTTGTGTGTGGGACGCGGCAGGTGACTAACCACCAGATTTTGTACAGTTTTAACTCATTCTACAAGTTTAATGAAACAAACAAATTACAAGAAATGCAGCGGTTCATACATACGTACACTATAACCGGTAGAACCGGCTTCTATTAGGTACCTGCTATTTAATATTATATTTTAACGCGTTGTTTTAATAATCAATATAGTTTATACAGTGGTTACGGTCGTATATTGGTGCTTTTTATTAAATCACACTTTTTTAAAATTTTCTGTTCATTGATACATATTCTTGCCATTTTTTTTTCATAGCGTGAGGGTATTCGCACTGAATCAGCTCCTCAGGTAGTTGGTTAAAAAGTTTAGGCACATAATATTTTCTTGTGGCCTCTCCATACTTTGTCTTTATTAATGGTTCAAAATATTTCCTATTTGGTCGTAATGTTCTTTCTTTAACAGTTTCTATTTTGTGGTAATTGATGAAAACAAATTTTGTGACTATGTCATATTTCAATTGATCACTAAAGTAAAATACGCCTATGTCTTTGTGTTTATCATCTAATAAATCGTTTCTTTTTTTTTTTGATTTGACAACCCATTATTCTGAATATCTGTGTTTGGAGAGTTTCAACTTTTTTGTAGGTATTTGTCAGAGTGATCATTAACAGTTATTCCATATTGTATTACAGATTTTCCGAATGAGTTATAAATCATTTTAAGTACAGAATGGGGGACCATATCTTGATTGTGAAACATATAGGCCATCAGCGTCCTTAATTTTTTGCAAACTTGCTCTATGTGAGGGTCCCATTTAAGATGTTGGTCTATATACATTCCAAGGTATTTTACATTTTTTACATATTCAATTGCTGGGCATGAACAGTTATTGCAATTTTTATCGTGCATTTTAATTGGTAATTAAGCTAATAGTATTTTTTAAGGGTCTCTAAAGCACATTATTTGAGTTTTTTCAAGTATTTACGATAATCTGATCTTTACAGTACCACTGAAAAATATTGTGAATTCCTTCTCGTACTTCTCGACTAGCGACTTCATAATTTCTGTATCACTGTATCATCTGCGAACCGGAATAATTTTCTTGTTAGTTTTACTTGCGCAATTTCATTGATATATAAATTAAACAGTAGAGGGCCCAGAACTGTACCTTGCGGTACTCCTTGTTTTACCTTAATTGTCCTGCTATATTTCGATCCTAGTCGTACTATTTGGTGTCTGTCTAGAAGATAATTTTCTAACAAGTCATGTACTTTTCCCCGAATCCTTATGCTGCACAATCGCAATGAATCACCAACTAGCCCAAGTGCATACCCCTCTACTCCCTAATTAGAGAATGCCAATTTGGATACCGAAGAAATGGATCAACAGAAACAGCATTATTGGTTCAAAAAAAAAAGAAATACAAAAAAAAAACTGATGCGTGGAGTGTTTTTAGATTTTAGTAAGGCATTCGATTGCATTAATCATTCCATTTTGTTAGATAAATTATTTGCTTGTTGCATTCGTGATCTTTTACAATTTCGCTCCAAGTCTGGGTAAATAAATGATCAGAGATCAATTCCTTTAGAGATACCATCCGGAGTCCAGGAAGGAAGTATCCTGGGGCCACTTTTTTAATTATATATAATGACATGTTGAACATTGATTCATATTGGAAATATATAATCTATGCGGTTGGCTCAAGTATATTTTTTTTTCAGACGAATCCAAAGATCTTATATTTAGAATTAATACGTTTCTTTCAGGATTAGGAGCTTGGGCTGAAGTAAATTGTTTGAAAATCAATGTACCAAAACGAAAGCAATAGGGCCCCTTAAAATTTGGGTAATTAAAGATTGAATTTGAAAAAGGGATGAAAACGCTCGGAGTTATTTTCTCCGATGATATGCTATGGAATAATCACGTTAAATACCTTTGCTCTAGGCTGGGCAGATCCGTATGAATTATTAAGATGTTCAGACCTGTGCTTCCAACAAGCGTAATGAAGGTTTCATTGAATTCGTTATTTTTTAATTTGCGTTACTGCCACCTAGTCTAGGGCTATACACGTTACTGCAATTTAAATAAAATACAATTACTACAAAGATCGACAAGAATAATCGCAAATGTTTCCTACATCATACAAACATTGTTAATGATTTATACAAAATACTTAACATACTTCAAATTTAATATTATCGTTCAAGAATTGCTTATAAGCATTCGGCATATAGATCGTCTAGACTCTAGTACAATTCTTGAATTATCTGATTAAAAGAAACAACTAAATATTATTTGTTTGGACATTACTAGAATTGGCATATTCCCAAGTGCCGAACAAGCTATGAAAAACAGAAAATAAGTTATACTACCTTTCTGGTTGAAGGATTATTTTGATAAAAATACAGATGTCACGCGAATGTCTAACAACTGTATTCTTAAAGTGTTTTTTTAATACCTACGAATAGATGCACAAATTTTACTAAACGCGTTTTATTGTGCACTCCGTAGCTCCGTAGCAGGCTGCATTTCCGCAGCTCTTTCTCCGGTCTACCATTCACCAGATGTGTCTGTGTGGTGGACCAATAAACTTCGTATCATATAACAAACCTCGAGACACGGATAAATATAATAACGGACGAGATGACACAACTCTGGACATTTTATGTTGTCTCCTAGCGTTTTATTTCACCGTGTTTGAAGGTTTGAACTTACACATTCTTTGTTTTGATTACAGCGATCAAAGAATAGCACAAGGGTTTCCACAATATAATAGACCCTTTTTGTAACTCCTTCAAACAACATTGGTGGCTGCCATTGCTTGGACAATTGCGGCACACCAATGTTGCTTTTTAAGGAATTGCAGAGGGTAAGCAGATTGGCGAAGAAAGCATACTTTTGGTTCTTAATTTCTAGGCTAGGTGGCGCAAGCTACCGCCCGATATAAAGGATACAGCCGTTAGCATCCATTCATCCATGGAGAAGGAGCGTATGATTGGGTTCGAGTCGTTGCCTAACGCTGACGCAGCACTCGTTTTCGACACCAGCTGAGCCGAGCTCAGACCGAACGCTAAAGCGTCCCCTCGTGCCCCACACATGCTCAGAATGAATACCCAAACAATGGCGGATACAGATCATTTGGGGCTGCAGCTGCTCCGTTTTGCGATAACTTGGCGAACTGTGGAGGCTAGCGCAGCACCTCCTAGACAGCAAAGCCTGCGCCTTGCGTTACATGACGTCACGTCCGGGAGGCTGGCACGGGTGCTGATTGGATGCGAGTGCCGCGTCAACGTTCGCGTGGGGCTCTTTTCCTATTATAGTCCCACGCGAACGCTGACGCGGCACTCACATCCAATCAGCGCCCGGGCCGGCCGCCCAGACGTGACGTCATGCGACGTAACGCGCAGGCTTTAAAGCTGTCTAGGAGGTGCTGGCTAGAACCCCCGCGACCCAATAACAGCGTCGGATCGAGGCACGTGGCACCGCGTCACGGGAGTGTGTGCCACTGCGCCAAGCAACCGGCTGCAGTCCGCTGGGCTAAAGTCGTCTGCTGCAAAAACAAACTTCAGGTGAGCGTCCACCGCCGGAAAATTGCCATCCGCTAGAGTAGAGAGCTCTTCGGGAACAATTCACGAGACAACGATACGCTCAATTTGTCCGCGAGTCTGAGGTTGGTGCTAATGCCAGGGCCATGTTTTGAGCGGAAGCCGTCGTTTGCATAGCTGCGATCGCCGGTGACCACGGTATTACGAGAGGAAAAAAAAAGAGCGGACACAAATGTAGCGTCACTTTTTTTGGTTTAAATATGATTGAAACTCGCGCACATTTGTCAATATTTATTCCTTACATTTTTTTATATTACAGGAAATCGCGCGAGTAACCTAGAACTACTTTTTGTCGTGGACGGCGCTGCTGCTGTGACTGCTGAGATATAGTTTGTGGTTTATGCTTCTGAAGATGCCAACTGAACGTAGGAAGGTACACGAAGAGAGAGAGGGATGTAGCTCTGCTCCCACCGTGCTGCATCCCAAAGAAAATGTGTACCTGCAGGGAACAATGCGGGACATAAAACGTAAAGAATGAGAACGAAGACCAACGAAGAAAAGTTACCTTCTTAATATAGAAATAACAAATTATAGATAAGAAAGTGGAAGAATAGGTTTATCTTCTGTAAATGGTTGCTAGTCCAGCAGTGTTTGTCCTTCTCTCTCTCTCTCTCCATGTACCTTCATACGTTCATCTGGCATCTTCAGAAGCTGCTGCTGTGTCGGTAACGAGGCTTTGGTGGCCTCGACCATGGAGTGTTATGACTTGCTCCCACGCTCTTATTGGGTCGCGGGGGTCGCAGCATCCAGAGTTCGCCAAGTTATCATTAAACGAAGCTTAGATGCCCCGCACTTTTGGAACTGATATATTCCATTCTGCCGTCTCACCGGAGGATTCCGGTGGTCGGGGCCTCAGTAGACCATGACCTCGCAGAGCACGGCGGAGAATAGACGTCCTTTGCGGTTGTGGACGCCGCTGGCCTTGATGTAGACGTATCGGCCCTCCATGGCGTCCGGACACTCGAGGTGGATCTTCTTGCGGAAGAGGGCGTTGTTCAGTCTCGACACCGAGGCGCACTTGTGGCCGCTCGGGATGTCCTCGAGCCGCGGGCGGTCGGCCACGTAAGCCGTCAGCTTGTCCAGGTTGGACATCTCGTGGTACACCTTGCTCCGCTCTGCGCAAGGTCAACGAGACGCCTTTTTTTCTTTTCGCGGAGTAACAACATGGGGCGAATCTGGAGCCCATGATTAGCCTTTTTTCAGAAACTTCACAAACGCGAGCCCTTCGGCAGCTCTACTTCGCTTCGCCTTAAGTTCAGACGCAGCCGACGCTACGGGCTGGTGGTACCGATCAGTCAGTGGCAAAAGTGCACCATCGTGGTGCTCGTCACGTTTCTGTACGTGTTCTATGATCGCTGAGCCAATCATAAACAGAAAAGTCCCGGTGACCTGCGCTTTTGACGCTGCTTAGTTTTGTTTCATTAGCTCGTTGCCGCTGCTGCGCTGAACGTAATCGGGAACGAAGCTTAGACAAACGCCGCGGCGGCTCTGTTTTGCCTCCACACGGTCCCTTGGTTTACGTGTAGAGGGTGGAGGGGGAAAAAGGTCGGGAAGGGGGGGGGGGGAGGGGAGGTGCTCGATGACGCCAGTTATGGGAACCCTCCGCATCTTCGCATGTGCATCTACGCACAATTATTCTCATTGGACGGCGCTTTGTAGTTCACCCCGCGGTGTCGGTTGTTTTGACTCCCAAAACTGGGTTTTACCACCAATATTGTCAGCCATCGGGTCGCAGCCGCCTTTCGTGGTCGTCCTAGTACCTTGCGTCAATGCTGCTCGGTTTAGTGTCACGAGTCGTGTTATCTAAAAAATAAAAACAGGTGCACAAGGGTCACAGTCACAAGCTGATTGCAAAAGAGCGGGAAGTTCAAATAGACCAGTTAGCGACTAGATATACCCCAAGGTTTTATTCCGCGAGGAAGTCCCAATACGCGCACGGGACCCCGTGGACCAGAGCAGTGCATTTCGCGTACTCTCCAATTCGTACATGCATGTGTTTCAGGCCATTTGCCACGATAATTTTAACATTAGATTATGTCTGTCTTTGTTACCTTTTTCTTTCCATTGTAAACATATTTCCTCCTTCCGCCCCAATCTTCGGTTAAAATCATCATGGTAAACTATCACCAGCTCGCCTGCGTATTGCCTGTAATCTATGCTATTTGCGTCTTGGCGGGCCTCACCGTGGTGCTGTGCTGACCTGCCCTGCCAGGTGAGGAGCACGAGTCCACGGACGCGCTTACGCTCGCCGAGATCGACCATCCACACGGGCGTGTCCACGAAGTAGTTGTCCAGGATCGCGCAACTCCGGGGCGTGCTCGCGCTGGCGTCTCCGTCGACGGCGAACGACGAGTGACCGTCCGTCCACTGGGCGAACGAGTAGCGCCGGTCGTTCACCCAGGTCTCGTGCCGGTGCGCGAGGTTCTCTGCTGCAGGGAGCAGAGCAGGCACGTGAGAACCGAACCTTGTCCAAGAATTTGTTCGCGGTAACACTGCTGGTAGAAGGCATCATTGGCTCTTCGAAGGAAACAGAAATAGGCTTTTTAACGCATCGCGTAGGGATTTACCACAGAGGAGCTTGAAGGTGGTTGATCTTGCACGGCACAATTTCACTGAACAAACTTAACTGAGTAAACAGAAATCAAAAACGTGACATTCCTACCCACGGCACCCGTCTGCTAACGACAGGCGTAACAGCCCACAGATGGCGGCACGTAAGATGGCAGGCGGTCATAACAACAAAGGCCAGATTCACGAAGAGCTTTTAGGCTACGATAACTTAGCTAAGAAGTTCTTAAGTTACGTACATCGAAAGAAGTAGAGAAATCGGGATTCACGAACGCGTTCGTAGGTGAGAGGAGGATAGCGGAGAGGAAAACTAGAACTTCCGGTGTCCCGCAAGCTCCGGATCCCCGCCAGAGCGGGCTGTTGCTGACGACAGCGTCTTCGGCAACACGAACAGTCAATCGGCGGAGAGGTTGGCATTTCTCGGGGCACGTGGATATCGTATAACAAACGCAGGCGGTCTTTCTGCCAACGCTTGTCTGGGTATCGTGTCTGTGTAGTGAAATTATCGACGCTACAACGATTTAAACAGGCTCGAATGCCGAGGCCAGGATAAGGGCCTCCGTCAGCTGGTACGAACTCTATCGCTAGGATGTGAACGTAACTATCACCGTTGCTAAAAGGTGACGGCCCACGCCGCTCGTTCGCAAAGCGAAGCACATGGAAAGAAATGACGACGGCGCTTTTTGCGGCCTGGGGATGCAGGAGCGAGCCGACGTCCAAGAAGATGCGTTTTATCTGGGAGATTGACAGTAAGAGCCACGTAAATACCTGTTCACACAGGGAGCGGACACGCGCGTGTTTGACTGCAGCGCTGGAACCGCGCTGTTGGACCACGTCTTGGTAAGCGCTTCGGGGCCGATATGTTACAACCGAAAATATGAAACGCTGGGCCACTAGACGATTGCAACTCGACGCTGACATGACACTCGGCAGAGTGTCATGTCACCATCCCACGAAGCATCCCATAGAGCATCCCATGTCAGCGTCCCATAGCGCAGTCCCACGAACTGCTCTATCTAGACAGAGTTGACGTACCGTCGCATCGGAATAAAATGAACATAGTATACTAACAGAGGTACGTACCATATGTTACAAAGGTTATGTTGCAAAGGCATATGTTGCAAAGGTTTTGTTGCATATGTTGCTAAGGCATATGTTTAAAAAAATATTGAGCTCAAATAAACGTCATTCGACGTTTATTTGAGCTCTATATCACACAAAAAAAGGAGATAGAATCGGCGAGAGTGTCTCTTTTCGACGAGAGCGTTCGCAACCGAAGCCCTCAAAACAAGGGGATGACAAGGAGAAGAGACTGAACTCTTAACCTGAAATTGAGGTAAGCGATCAAACTATTCATATGGCAGGTGCCACAAGGATCGCGCGGGCATATTCAATTTAGCAATTTTCGGGCCAGGGACCGTCAAAGCAACGCTGCGTCGGAGTGCCTTGCTAGAACTAATGTGCCGAGTTAGCCTTTGATGGAAGCGTGGTCGGTTGGATCGTTGCCGTTGTAGTTTTTTACGGACATCTGTGGATCCAGCGCTCATCTCCTCGTGGTCGGTTTCGAGTACTTTTTTTTTTCTTGCTCCTTGAAGTCGAAACGCGCGTGAAGAACACGTAGTAAAATAAATGTCAGTTGGGCGTTGCGACGAAGCAACTGAGCGACGCTGTCGGCCATGCTGATTCAGTGCTGCCAACCTCCGTGGTTGTTTCTTCTCTGATTTTTATCAGAAAATTCTCTAGCTTTCCCTAGATTTTCAGATGGGTTCATTTGCCTCAATATTGAGATTATCGCTATGGAGTCGCTTAAAAAGTGAAAGACGTTTACAAATCTCTGTAATGCGAAGTTAGAGCGCAGTTATTGAGGAGGAGGAAGGGAGAGTATGGCCTCCCTCCTACTACTCTCCTCCTCCCATCCTCCAACTCATCAGCCTCCTCTCCCCCCACAGTTTCCCCGCTAAATTTAGCTGGAAAATTGACGTCACGTGACCTCAACACCAATTCAGCTTCCCCACTAAATTTAGCAGGGACAATGATGTCACATGACTTCGTGTAGGGCCACCCGTGAACAAATATAGTTTCTCCACTAGATTTAGCGGGAAAATTGACGTCACGTGATCACTACACCAATTCAATTTCTCGTTAAATGTAGCGGGGCGGTTACCGACGCCGCGAAACGTGGAAACGGGTGCCTAAGAGCTACGCTCTAAAATAGATTATTGTAGCTGAGTGGCCATTTAAAGGTTAAAGTTGCTTCGTTGGAACCTTTTTACATAATTCAACTGATCAATAATATTTAAAAAGAAGCTCCGGTTTTAGAAGCTCCGTGAGCTTCTAAAACACAGTTTATTGAACATTTAAAATTCATCTGCCGGAGCTACCCAAAAACCGACCTTTATACATGCGGTAGTAACCGCCACGACGCCAAGGCTCTCAATTATAGACAGTAAACCTCAATTGTAAGAACTAAATCTAAGTATTTAAGAGTGTTATTGTAGGGATGATTCGACACCTTGACTGTAAACGTCGCAAGCCGGGCTTTGAAGGAAAAGTTGCAAGTGCGTTTTAAATCTTCGTTGCGTAAGAAAAAAAAAAAAAAAAAGACAAAACGAGGATTTGAAACACCTGCTTTTCACGTTCCTCGATCTCGGGTGGCAATCACTATTAACGAGCGGCCGTCGAGAGCCTGCCTTTCACCGGGAGCACGTAGCTACCGTTTGTTGGTCGAAATTGCTGTTTTTACCACTCTTATCTCTGGCCCCGAAAATACAAAAAAGAAGCCTTCTTCCTGCTTGATACATAAAAGAAGGGGAAGGAACTTGTTTCTAAAGCCCTCTAAAAACCAATTAAAAAAAATCACTAGATTTGAGCAATAACTTTCAGGGCGCCGAAAATACACAAGGACAAGATACAAGAAAGGAGACGTGAACAAGGCGCACTCGCAACTAGCGTTTATGAAAAAACCACTCTCTTATATACTCATGGAAAACAACACAGTCATACTACACAGTCATACTACACAGTCATACTACACAGTCATACTACACAGTCATACTACACAGTCATACTACACAGTCATACTACACAGTCATACTACGTCCGGTGTAGCCCGGTGTAGTATGACTGTGTAGTATGACTGTGTAGTATGACTGTGTAGTATGACTGTGTAGTATGACTGTGTAGTATGACTGTGTTGTTTTCCATGAGTATATAAGAGAGTGGTTTTTTCATAAACGCTAGTTGCGAGTGCGCCTTGTTCACGTCTCCTTTCTTGTATCTTGTCCTTGTGTATTTTCGGCGCCCTGAAAGTTATCATGAACCAACTAGCCCAGATTGCCATTCTAATTTGAGCAATATTTTCTTTCCACCTAAACGATGACGGAATTCCCTAGATCAAGGACGAAATCCCTAAGGTCGGCAGCACCGTGCTGAGTTGATCGTAGAAAGAGTGCGTGAGACACCTCTGGAGCTGTCGAAGGATTACATCGTAACTTACGCAAAACTTGCGATAATTTCGCTTCGTAAATACAAATTTGTTCTTAGGTTTTGGCGTACGCATATTTCTTGTCGTAGCATCGTTTCGTGAATCTTGTCTCGATGCTTTTTTCGATCTTGGCAATAGCAGACGACCATTTTGAGCGAAAAACGATCTGCTTTGTTTCTGTGTGTTCTGTGAAATCTTAAAACACAAGGTCAGGCACCCTCTGTCACCGCTGCGGTAAATACTAGCGCGACACATTAGGAACCAATTGATGCGGTTCCTCAGACAGCCGACGATCCATTTCGAGTCAAGCGGTACATCCTACAAAAATCGGTCTGTGGACACTTTCTAAGCATGTATGAAGCAAATATGCTTGGAACAAACGTGAAGAGAGTCCGCAGATAATCCTGTTATCATGTCTGCGGAGAAACTCCATGACTTTTTGTATGACGTATGAGTCGAATGACTACGACTTCAGGTTACTGTCGTCCGCGACAAGAAAATGCCTGAATTTCGCGTAAAAACATCCCCATGAATCTGGGAAATTCTCCCCTCAGCAAAACGTTGTAAAATCGATTTCAGCCGAACGGCTGCGGACCGTGTTTCTATTACCGGAAGACTTACGGGTGATAATAGCGTAATATTTATAAATACTAATTAAAACTTCAGGAACGCATACTTCTTTATCCTAAATTTGGTCTTTTTTTGCATTGGAGCATTTGGACACTTTTTTGTAATACTTTTAATTTCTGCCCGGCATAATAAGGAACCCTAATATTTCAGAGGATTGTAAAAGCATGAGAGCCATAGCACGAATCTAACTTAAAATGTAATTGTCATACAAAGTTTGCGCTGACCGTCCTACCAATTAGAGGCTAGAGGCTGGCAACAATATCTATAGTTAGCTGAAATAGAGTACATAAAAAAGTTCATCCGGGTTGTTTTAAAGCGAGCTTTTTTGCTGTTACCTTTGGCTAGTCTGGCAACTCTCTAGCTAAAATAAGAGTTATCACGTCTAACATAATGTAATATAGAACAAATTTGGTTTGCCTCTATGTTCTTGAAGTACTCAAAATTTTTGAACTGTCCGTTGCAATATAAGGTCTGCTCCGTTTTTAGCGCGAGGTTTCTGCCTACAATATCACTTCTGCGCCTCATGGTTATGTGCAGCCAAAACACCACAGAGGGCAGCAAGCTCGTGCTGAAGGCGGAGCTTCTCCTGCTCATGATCTTTGCAACAAACTAACCAAGATCACATTCAGCATGCAGATGTTCTTGTACTGCAAAATGAATTATATTTATAAAATGAATAGTAAAGAATAAACCTTCGTGAACACTGCCGCCCGTCCCCACCCCCGGCTCCCCCATGAAAGAAAAAAATTGGGGAGGAACCAATAAACTTTTTGTACAAAGCCTCCTTTGCACCCTTGCGGAAGCTGCCCGTCATCCTGAGCTCCTTCCCTGCATTACTTTGTTTTATAGCATTGTGCATTTTTCTGAATGTGTTGCTTTGTCTTTGGCGTTCTTCTAAGATTTACTCGATTCCACCACACAGTAAAAGTTTCGTACATTGACCTTCGGCAAAAAAACAAAACCATGTCCTGTGCTGCTCTATCTCTGTTGGCATTACAAACCTTCAAACGTTTAAAAAACAAATCAGTGATGCATTCGTTACACACTTGAATAACTTCCTTTGTTTTCGAATGCGTCTCTCAAAATACACGATAAAAGCTGCTATAGTTATTATACCAAGAACACTGAACTTTTTTTATCACACCATCATATATAGCTATTCACGTTGTGGCTTGGTCTGCTCCGAAAAAGCCAGCTACTGACACTGTGGCTGAAAACGCTTTTTTTTTCATTTTATTTATATAAAATAAAACAAACACCGAATTTTACTCCCTAGACTTGTCCGCGACATGAACACGTTCATTGTACTCCCTTAATTAAAACCTCTTATGCTGATGGAAGCCTTCCTGCACTTTCGATTCAGATCATTTACTTGTGCTAACTGCATTGTCCTTTGCTTCAAAAGCACATATGTCACGAAGGTGTAGAATGACTAGTGTACAGATACAACACAGAAATCAGTGGGCCCGGCACATATGGGCTAAGTGCGTCATTGTTGCTATTTCTCATTTTAAACGTGACTTTGTCGCGCAATAAAGTAGAAATTTATACTTAACGACAGTGTTCTTCAGCATGTTTCGTTCACGTTTGGGATACCTGGCAATCATGCACCCCGTTTGTGACACCGGCCTGTCAAACGCCAATCACACCAGTTTTCAAGTTCGTGCATGCGCAAAGTGGTAGAAATTCAGTCGAATGTTTGTCCACCTTTGTGTCAAAAGCCTTACAATATCAAACCTGGTCGAACTTAGCCTGGACTGGTTCGAGATATATCTATTGGCGACGTACGCGATCGAAGGCGTCGCTGTGGTCGGCATTCTACGATTGGCCGAATGCTGACTATGACGTCAGCAACAGATTTCTCATCGACGGAAATGAGAGTAATGGGAGAACTTCAATTTTAACGGTGTTGGCAGTGTTGGTTTGAGAGCGTAATGATTTCAGACTTCCACCATGCTAATTACAAACACCATCCACCTTATTGTTCACAGGCTAATGACGTCACGAGAGGGAATTATAGGAGGGCGCCTCCAAAACATCTCGCCGCTAATAGTCGGTGATAGGTATTCTGCCTCGAGTGCGCACTTTCTTACGTTAATAGCACTCAGTCGCAGGCGCAGCCAGAGCCCGACAGAAGGCAGCGAGTGCGTGCTGGAAGCAGACCAGCTACCGTTCTTAAGTCTGTCACCAACTACAGTTGTCCAGCTGCCGTAACTCGAATCTAATATTAGCGGCGATATGTTTGGTGGCGCCCTCATACGGTTCCCTCTCGTGACGTCATTAGGTTTCGAACAACAAATTCGATAGTGTTTGTATCATGGTGGAAGCTTGAGACCATTGCGCTCTGAAACCAACACTGCCAATACCGTCAAGATTAAATATCTTGCATTACTCTTATTTTTGTCGATGAGAAATCCTTTGCTGGCGTCATAGTCAGCATTCAGCCAATCGCGGAAAGCCGACCACAGCGATGTTTTCGATCGCGCACGTCGCCAATAGAGTGAGATTCGGCAAAGAACCGCAGTGAGGGGGGGGGGGGGGGGGCGAAAATAATCACTCACAGCATTCGGAGTCGTCCCGAACCCTGAGAAATCCTGGGCCGCAGTCTCCTGAAAACAAATTCGCCGTCTTGAATGACGTAAAAAGAACACAATTATGCGGGGTCCTCCAACTCCAAATATACGGGACCAGCCTAGCCTGGAATTCCTTCATATGTGCGTTCTTCATTTCTGCGATATTTTCTAGCTAATAAAGCTCTTCATAGGCGGGTGTAGAAGGGGAAGTCACCGTCGGCTTGTACGCCATGCCTCTTGCCAACCCTACTAGAGCAAGTTGGTCAATTGTATCAAATTGAAAATAGGAGAGCGAAATTCAAGAACCTCTCGCATGTGTAGTAAACACTTCCGTGAAAGCCACTCCGTGTATCCTGTTGGTTCCAATATGTTCTATGAGTGCTGGTTTCTTATTAGTTCCGAGTTAATTATTTTTTGAATTTTGTAAACCAGTAAATGAGCATCTCTTGAAAATAACTGTCAGGAAGGACCTGTGGCTTCTCCACCCGGTCGACGCGAAACATACGAGATCGAAGTCTTATATCTAGTAAGTCGGTGACACTTCAGCGTCCTCAAAAATATAGTATACACTTGCTACGAATTACTACCATTTGTATGTTTAATTTTTGCGGACCTGAATTCTCATCATGCCGAGAGGTTCCTATGAACACCAACTCGATGTATGCCACTGCGGATGTACTTCAATATTTGAAAGAATCAGGGTCATCAATAGACAAAAGGTCAAGCTCACGCGTGAGATTATAGAAGCGCGCGCTATCGGACAAATGGGGTCAGAATGTGTTCGTGCCCCGTCCCTTGCTTGTCGGCAAAGGAGATCATGTTTGTTTGTAGATCGGAGAACAGCAGTGCACGCAGATGACTCCAGGAACATTTGGTTCGGGCAAATTTTGTTTTTATACGCGTTGTCGGATCCATTGCATGAAATCTCCACTTACATGAGAAGGCATTGTGAATTAGAAAGGAAGGCGAGTGTAGGATTACCACGGTGCGGGCACCCGATGACTGCCACCCGGAGTGCAATCCTGCGCTTCCACGAAGACGGCTGGAAGCGCACGAAGCGAGCCACGAACGGGACGTTCAGGTAGTGCCGCCGCTCCGTGTCGCGGTCCATATTGCCGCCGAACACCTGCACAGGGATTGGAGGAGCAGTTCTTCTCTCGCTCTCCTCTCTCTCTTCCGTACCATTAGCCATTTATTCATTCGTATGGTTACACACAATTCTGCTGCGCCCCTTTGTACATTACTGCAGGGAGAGGGGTGAGTTGAAGAACGAACATGGTGAATTTGACGCAGAAAATATAGTGAGAATGACGACAGGCTTCAAACACTAGCGATAGGAGCGAAACACTGAGTGACAATGTGGTACAGTTTCCTTCTTGGACGAGTGCTCTAGTCTTCAAGACAGACAGTGCAGCGTCAATGGGGAGTTTTACATCTGGATTATGTTTGGTCGTGGAAGAGGGCATAATCTGCTTGAGTTTTTGTTTCCCTTGAGTAGCTAGTAGTAATCAATTTAACTCGTCTTGCATTCTTAAAGCTCCTTGACGCCAATAAGTTGGTTAAGACGAATTTAGAACCTCATTTTTTTTCGTTGTATTTTTATTGCATTCTTATGCAATCTTTTCAATTTGTTTCTGGGAGGGCCCCAGACAGTGCAAGCATATTGCAGAATTGATCGAATGAATATAAAGTGCAGAGTAGTTTTTAGCTCTCTGTTAAAGCATTTGAAAGTTCTCTGAAGAAAGACCAACGCTATGTTGGCTTTTATAATTAATTAAGTCATCGGTGTGTATGCTCTACGCTATATACTTAAAAAAAATCAGGCTCACATAACGGATCCTGGACACACTTTCTAACAAAAAGTCATCTAAGATATACAAATGTTCACAAGATGTCCTCACAATTTTCCAAGAAAATGTCATATGCTTACATTTGTCAGCGCTCAGTTTCATTTGCCAATTTGTACGCTTCCGATTAAAATTGAACTCTAAATCGTTTAATTCATTGTTTTCACATAGTGACCCATAAATTATGCAGTTATAGGCGAACAGCTTAATATATGGATATACATATATTTTAGTTTGCTGTAGCAATTTGAGCAAGTATTCTGGACGTTTTTAAGATATAAACAATTAGTGTCATTATTTTTTTAGCATACAATTTGCCTTTTCGTTACATGAGGGTAAGTGCGTGGACGGGCTGGTGATACGCAATGTACACCTAAAAGAAAAGTCATAAAAAGGCACACACGCGCACAGACTAAAAAACCCGGTATATGCGTTTGCTTCTATTTTATGTGTATCCTCTTTTTGTTCCCCTTCCTCACGTCTTAAATATGCTTGAAGTTATTATTGCGAGAATGTCAAATGACTTTTAAAGAAATCTCAATAAGTGGAAAGGATACTGATGTAGAACTCGGGCGTACTAAAACTCAGGCGATCATTCAGATTTCTAGCTCTTGGGTACGTCAGGAAGAATGTTTGAATAAGATTTTACTAAAATATAAACAATAGTTATAAAAGTTTATAGTTTTTACAATAAAATGTTCATCCTTGTATGATATTTGGTTCATCCACTAAAAATGTACTCTGGATGTACGTGCACTTTCTTAGTAAAATAGTTACCAAATATAATTTGCCTTAATTTCAACCCTTGTACACACTACTGCACTAACTGGTAAGGGGTTTTTAACCTCGACGCAAGTGGTTTCTCTAAACATGTCCCAAAATACGGGAAACAAAAAAGCAAAACACATAGGAAATGTGTAATATATGTAACTGCGTCAGGCACCAATGAATCTGGCGCATTTTACAGCTAGCTCGAACATTTTTTTTTAAATTTTATTTATGTTGTTGTCTTTATGCATGAGCACTTGGGCCGCATTCCAAATTATTCAACATCTCTAGTACACGAAGTTCATTCCCGAAACACCGTTAAAGAACAAAAGAGAAGCCTGGTAACCTCGGATACTACAATATCAGGATGTGCTTCGTTATGTGTTAGAAAGTTTTGCTCGAACTGAGCAAAGGTGAGAATGTTTTGACACGTTTTTGAAGCACTAACATATGTTTCGTTCCTTCGCTCCCCAAAAGTACTAGTGATTCGCTTTTTACTAACCCAAAACTCTAAAAAACCGTATTAAAAAAAAGAAAAAAAAAAGAAAAAAAGACTTTAGCAGTTAGGATTATTAAAACCAAAATTATTGCCAATTAGCATAAAACGTGATTATGTTGTTTTTTCTTAAATAAAACAAACTTGTTATTCTGAAATGGCGGGGATTTCTGCCAGGCTCGCGTAGAGCGCCTAGATTGAAGAGAGGGCCCATCTCAGACTATCGGGCGTTTGCAATTTAATGGCGGACACCACCTGCGAAGATTGATTGCAAGGGCGCATGCGCTGCGCTTTCGAGAGGCGAGGAGGAAAACATGCGGAGAGGCTGAGACGTTTGCAGACGACCAACGCGTTCGTCACTTCCTTGCAACTCGTACTGCAAACTCGGCCCCTAAACCACGTGACCCCAATAGAGCAGTTGGAAGCTCTCTGTAATTCAGGCCCTCTTCGCTCAGCGCCGTGTCGGTGGCGCCATCTTTTAGAAGCTATGCTCACTTCCGTGGAGAGAAATACCCTGCGCTTCTTTAAAAAGCCTAAAGACGGGATTTTTAAATTTCAAACGCGAGAAGCGTACTCTAACCGCTCATTCACACTAGAAGCGGATCCGCGTTCGCAAAGCGGTTGCGAACGCGGTTGTATAAAGATCCAGTACAATTGCACGCGCACTCGATGACATCAAGTGCGCGTGCAATTGTACTGGATCTTTATAGAACCGCGTTCGCAACCGCTTTGCGAACGCGGATCCGCTTCCAGTGTGAATGAGCGGTAAAGCTGATGATCCGTGGACCGTCGCGCAAGCAATTTTCGCGGCTTGAAGAAACATTTCACTATTCGAAGCATGATTACAATACATTAAATAGTAGTAATAAAATGCTTTTTTTTTGGGGGGGGGGGGGGGGGGGGGGAACCGACTGCTGTTGGGGCGTACTTAGACGCCCGTGTCACAGTCGGAGGGGAAGGGTTGTTGGCAAATAAAGGGGGGAAACGGGGGAGTAGAACAGGGGGGAAGGGTGGGGTTTTTCTCGTCTTTTTCTAACCGTCGAAGTCTGATTTGCAGGCAGGGAGTCTGTGATGGTCATAGCCATCGGCAAGGCTGGTTTGAATATGTTCCAGTCGCCTAGATGGTGATTGGGGAAGTCCGGTGTAGGCGAAAGAGGGTAGTTTCCTGATTTATTTAGTTCGACCACAGGGGGTAGCATTGATGAGTCAGTCTGTCGGAAAGGCTGTTGTCACCATTCCTTTCGTTGTTGCCTAGAAGCTCTCATCTTGTTTATCCATGGGGGGTGAGGGCGCTGCCCGTCCGAAGTCGGTGAAAGACAGCCGCCGTTGCCCTGTTCATGCGTGCTGGGAGCCGGGCCGGGTGGTCGCCTTGTGCCATCCTTGTGTCTGGGTGCTGACTTGCGATCTCCCTCGCCACGAGGAGCTTGACGTCCGCGGACGGGGGCACCTTGGATGTGGGTGTAGAGGGCTCATCGTAGGTGAAGGTGGCCATCTGGTCGGTAATCTCGTTCCCCTTGATGCCACAGTGGCTTGGCAGCCACTGAAACCTGAATTGGTGTCCAAGTTGCTCCAATGCCATCGCTTCTGCTGCGATTCTTCGTGTCAGTGGTGGTGCCCTCTCCAAGTTATCTAGCATGGAGAGCCCCGCTTGCGAGTCGCAGAAGATTACCCACTTGCCGCCCCTGGTGCTGCCTTTCTGAACGGCCTCGAGGGTGAGCAGGATCGATGCTCGTTTTGTGGTGGTGCTGGTTGCATGGTGTGTAAGGCGCGCGCTTAGTCCAACGCCAGGCGCCTGGAAGGCCGCCGCGGCCGTTGATGACCCGTCTGTGGGACGTACTGAGCCGTCCGTGAACACTTGAGCCCAGCTGTGGTACTGTTCCTCGATGTGGAACAGCGTAAGGGTTCGGAGGGTCACTGATGTTGCCATCCTCTTTGATCTCAACCGGGGGATGTGTAGACCGATGTCCAGGGGCTGTGGACGTTCTTGCAGTGGTAGGAGGTCGGCCAGAGCCAAAGCGGTTCCCGCGATGTCGTCAAGTTGACAGAGCGCGCGTCCAAGTCCTGACTCTGTTCTCTGGGCAATCTTCATGATTAGGATGCCCGTCGAACGCCCATTCTCCATTCGGATAAGGTGCCAAAGAGCCCGCTTCTGTTGTGTGGCACAAATCGTGGCTACGCCGGCCTCGACGAGTGTCTTGTGTGATGAGGCGCTTCGGGGAGTGCCAAGGCAAATTCTAAGTGCCACCCTCTGCGCCCTCTCTAGGTTTTCTTGTGTGCTGTTGAGCGTCACCAATGGCAGCGCGTTAGTCGGGCAGGACACGACCAGGCCTTTGTACATTGCCAGCATCATGGCCTGCGAGGTGCCCCACGTTGTGCCTCCAAATGCATGCACGGTGTTTGTTCTTGTGCGCATCTTCTGGAGCACCGTATCTACAGCCGGCCTCCATGACACGCGCGCGTCGAGCGTCAAACCCAGATAAATTGCTGCATTTTCTGATTTTATCGGTGCTCCTTCGATCTGTAGTACTGGACGAAATGTTCGCAGTATTGGAGCCTGGAACAGAGCCGTGGTCTTCTCAGCCGAGATGCCAAGGCCCAGTTCGTGTAGTCTGTGCACCGTGTTGGTCAATGCCCGTTGCAACTTTATCACCATGACTACCTAGGATACTTGTTTCCGGGTGTCCCAACCAGAGGGGGCAAGGGGGCGCTTGCCCCCTTCCCCCTTAGTTCTGAGAGTGGGGGGCAAGGCATGTGTTCTGCCCCACCTCCGAAACAGCCGCCACTGGGCAGGCCGCAGGACAAACACTGGCCGAGGTTGCGCCCAAGGGATACCAAGGGCACTGCCCGCAGCCATCGGGGGGAGTCTGGTTTGCCTCCCCGCTCAAAAAGAAGTTGGCACGCCACTGCTTGTTTCTTTATGGTTGCGTAATTGATATATGTCAGATACTGATGGGAGTAAGTATCTGTTTCTAAATTGACTCTGCTGCACTAGCTAGATCCAGTGGTCTCAAATTCATTTGAGTGTGGGGGCCAGATGGCCCATACCGGAAAGTTCGAGGGCCAACGTAACACGGGGTGAGGGGGGGGGGGGGGGGGGAGGGTTGAAGATTTTAGTGAGAAGAGACATCGTGCCCTATGCTTTTCGTAAACTCAGAGTTTTGCCAGTGACATTTTTAAATTTGATTTGTTTATATGACAACTTTAGGCCCTGACCTGATGTGATAACATAAGTTAAAATTACACTGCCCCGCCAGCGTGCTGGCATTTTTAGTAGAACAAGAGAGCAAGTAATCTATCGTTCCCAGCTCAACATGTCTTTAAAAATCAAGAATTTAAATTGGAAGCTCTTGAATTTCACAGAATTTTTATTATAGCACTCTGAACAAATACTCGTCCTTTAATTGTGATATTTTTTTGAAGGTGAAAATCTCAAGTTCATTACTTTATCTTTTTTTGCTCCTGTTAGGCGAGAGTTTGCGCGGCCGACATGTATCCTTCAATGAATAGCTCGAGGTTGCAGACAAGTATCGGAATTGTTGTACATTACAAAAGGCTGGGAAGCAAGGAATAAAGCGAAACAAAGGGCAAATGAACACAGAGAAGTATGAACTATGTGAAGGGGTGAAAATAGCGGAGATACTTTCCGAGTGAAAATGAATCGACGAGATGAGATCACTATGACACATGTCATTTCTAGCGCTCGAGACATGAAAACCGGGACTCGCAGTCGGTTGCCTGCGGGCCGCTTCTCAGCGAGTCGCGGGCCGCATGCGGCCCGCGGGCCGCGTGTTTGAGATGTAGTTGATTAACGTAGAAGTTTGGGCTAGTTGGTAAGTAGACAAGATAAAAACAAAACAGCGCAAAGACAAGGACGAAGTAGAAGAAACCACAGGACACGACGCTGAACAAAAGATATATAGCATGTCACGTTTTCAATACGACACTGTCACTGCTTTGCCCTCATCGTTCTAAGAACTGCCGCTCCTTATCCGAAAGTACGAGTGACGGGGCCACTAACACAATCAGGACCCAGACGCGCAATATCACGTGTTTCTATTATTTCCCGTGACACACTGTCTTCATTTTTAAGAAATACTTGGCATCCCTCGAAGGCACGAATGCACCCGCAATCTCTGCAGTGCACGCCTAAGTGCCCTGACACGACTTTAAAAACGTTGTATCAATGTTCTCTAAGTCGATCGTTTAAGCATCTTCCCGTTTGTCCTATATAACGACGACCGCCCGATATCTTTGCTATCTGGATTTTCTAAAGTTTTTGAACGGGTTATGTATTCCCGGATTCTTTTTTATTTTCGGCATAAGTTTGTAGAGTTTCAGCATGGTTTTTTGAAGGGACGTTCGGTTGAAACAAATCTTTGCTCTTTTTTAAATTACTCTGCCCCTGTAGTTACAAACAGAGGACAAGTTGATTGTATCTTTTTTGACATGTCTAAAGCCTTCGATAAAGTAAACCATGAATTGCTGTTACACAGATTATCGTCATATGGTTGTTGCCCAGAGCTATGTAACTGGTTCCGTAGTTATTTGTCATCTCGACAGAACTCAGTTCGTGTAGATAACAGTCATTCCGACCACTTCTTTTCCACATCTAGAGTCCCTCAAGGCTCCATCCTTGGCCCGTTGTTGTTTTTGATATTCATCAACGACTTGCCGTCATATGTTGATGACGCTCAAATTTTGTTGTTTGCCGATGACATCAAGCTTTTTATGAATAGTCACTCTTCTATCCACTGCAACGCTCTACAGCATGATATTTCACAGATTGCTATTTGGTGTACAGCGAATAACTTATCTCTGAATCCATTGAAAACAAAAGTCGTATCTTTCTCAAGGCGTCACACCATAATAGACTGCGATTATGTTTTAGAGGGGATGCCTATCAAACGTCTTTCTGTTATAAAAGACCTTGGCGTATACCTTGATAATGTTCTAACGTTTACTGCCCATGTGTCATTTGTCGTTGGCAATGCAACAAGAATGCCTGGTGTTATATCTCGTATTACGAAGCACTTTAATAACCCGGCTTCCTTGGTTCGGTTATTTTGTGCCCCAGTCAAGTCTAGACTTGAATTTGCTTCAGTAGCTTGGAATGCGTTAAATAAAACTCAGGCATTGAACATTGAAAATGTACAGAAGAGGTTAATACGCATTGTGTATGATCGATACTCTCATCGTCGCTTCTATTTTGATTCTGAATTTCTTCTTAAAAAAGTTTCGTTGACAAACTTGTCCGATAGAAGAGCGGAACGTGACTTAGTCTTTTTTCATAAGTTAGTAAACGGTGTATCTGATTGTGGCTCGCTTTTAAGTGATGTTAATTTACATGTTCCCTCCCGACCCACTAGAAATCATTGTACTTTTTACATTAATACTGTCTGGGATCTCTCGCCTTTATCACGCTGCCAACTGCTTTTTAACCGCATCAACAATGCTGAAGTGGATATATTTAGCGACTCTCGGTTGTTCGCGATGAAAATGAAAGTACTTGTTGGCAATTTGTAACGTTTGTGTATTTTTGCCATGTCTCTGTTATTTTAATTTCTCATTTATTATGTGTACCAAAGAAAAGACCTGTTGGTTGTTTTTGGGCACTTGAAAATAAATATTTATTATTATTTATTATTATTATTATAAAGGAATGGAATAGACCACTCCTTGCGCACAAGAAACGAACCGATTTTGGTGCTTTTTAGTGCACACGATCTTGTTGTTAATATCTGAATTTACTTTTCTGCAAAGCCCTGCCAACTTACTAGGTGCCGAAAACACAACCTCGACACCTACTCTACTTCCCACTTTCTTCAGGTGATGTGAGATACAATAAAGATACGGTACAACGGTGACGTTTTTGTTCCCTTGTCTAGCCTTCAGGGTGGAGTTACTATACGCCTTTTCTATAGTAAGGTGCGCCGTGTCCTGTGGTTTCTTCTACTTCGTCCTTGTGTTTGGGCTGTTTTGTTTTTATTGTGCTTGAGACCCCTGATCTAGACGATTTATACGGCTGTAATACATTACTGTTTCTCGCTTCTGTTACGCGAGCAAGATGAGCTTCCACACCATTCTGTATTGCTTTTCCTTGTTTGGATGACCTACGCGCTTTAAGCGATGCATTCTTAAAGACAAAGAAACTGTTCCATGCAGCACACGGTGTTGGGCTATAGTTGGAATTGAACTTGCAAAAGACGCGAACCAATGAATTCCCGGTAGAGCCAATTGTTTACCAATATTGGCTATGCTAGTGCACAAGGCTTATAATGATGGCTCAGCTTATTCACTACCCTACCAAAAAACCCAGCATAACTTTTTAGTATCAGGATTATGAAAGCGGAAATCTAACTGGATTGTTTCTAGCCTGAAATCCAGATTGCAGACAAAGGAATAATTGCTGAAGACATGAAATCCAGATAGAATCCAGATATATTTCCAGTACCATAATCGAGATACCGAAAAGTTATAGTGACTTTTTCGATAGGGTAGCGGCCCAACCAACGCTGCATAAACACTGGCATAAAATGGCCAATACTGGCCTGCCAATAACGGTGGCTGGCCAACATTACCAGAACGAAACAACATACAGGCATATAATGTCCAATGTTGGCCTGCCAATACCACTGGTTTGTCAACATTGAAAGAATGCTGGCATAAAATGGTCAATGTTGACCTTTCTGTACCATTGGTATGTCGTAGGCTGGTAAATATTAATCTGTCATAGCCACTGACCAATATTTGCTTTCTACTCAAACGACTACTTTTGAAGGGCATTATCATTAGGGAGACACTAGTTTCAATGCACATTTATTGGTGTTGGTGGAGAAGTGGCTATTTCTTATTTGGTTGTAATATGCAGTTTTTCTTTTTGTATGTGTGCCCATCCCACTGTAATGCTTTTCAAAGCAAAACAGGTATTCAGATAAGAAAAAAAAGAACATAAGTAACAGCAAAAATAAAAATAAGGCTTTGCGCGTTGCGAAAAACAAACAAAATAAAAAAAAAAAAAAACAGACACGTTTTTTGCTTTTTACTTAAATATTAGCCGATGAATGATGCTGGTTCGCTTAACCTCAGACCTAATTCGCTGCACCAATTTCAGGAGCTGGGAAGGGTATTCTGACCAGGGTGGAGAATACACATCAAGATTATTTATATCATTATTTAAAACGTGGTTTAAATCATACCAGTGCACAGTGACGGTTTAAATCAAACCTTTTTCTCGCAAATATTTCCTAAAAATATTATTTTACTTACCGTTCGTCTCTTATTTGATTTGTTTTGAGAGCCTTTGTTTTTTTATCTCAATAAAATATTCACCAATACTGTAGCAGGCTGAACACGAGCGAAAAGCAGTTATCTTTTAAGCAAATCAGAACGTTGAGCTTTCTTTCTACCTTCCACTTTATTCTTCAGGTGCACGATGTTAAATTACGAGCAAGTCATAACGAAAAGTAAAATAATACAAGCAAAGTAGTGCCATTGAACACGCAAGTCAAATCGTTAAAAAATGCAATTAAAGCTTTTTTACTCACTAAGAAAAAAAGATCAAGCTGCACTCACTTTAGTTCGATGTCATTTACACTAGAAGTAGTTAATTGAACTGCACTTTAAATGTGCAGTTGTTTTTTCGTCCGCACTGTTTTCAGCAATCTGATGGATTGGTCAATCAATCTGCCATATGTAAAAATGCATCTACGGTTAAATATGTTTTTAATGTGTGCAGTGACTTAAATGAAATAATATGATTTTAATCGATTAACTCTGAATCAATAGAATAACTCTAATTTATTTGATTTTTAAAAAAAAGTCATGATGTTTTTGCTTTTTTTCCCTCTGCTGGGATTTTGACTGTCCCTCAAGTAGCTAAGGCAGCATTTTCCAGGATCCAAAACTTCGTGAACTCCATTAAGGTTAGAACCTTCACGGAACGCGCCGCCGCTTTGAGGACGGCGTGCGCCGACATAAAGTTTACACTACGATTACGTTTTTTGTTAACACACGTCGGGGCGGCGTCGTTAGGGGAGAGTTCGCTGTGGCTGAACAGAAGGCCTGGAGTTTGTAGAAAGCTGTGAACCGTGAGTGGCCCTTGTGCTCGCCTTTGGGTCAAGGTGGTTGTCGTCTTTGTAGTGGTGCCAGCGCAGGCTGTCGTTAGAGTAGGAGAGCAGGTAGGCGGTCGTCCAGTGCTTGCGCCGGGGGTCGCCCCGCCCCTTTGTAGCCACGCCCGTCACGCGAGTCGGGGGGCCCAGGTCTACCTGAAGCCACTGGTTGCCTGCACGCAGGGACCGGTACCTTCAGAACCAGCGGCGAGAGTTCTATTAATGCACACGGAGAACTAAACGTGAGAGAATCTTCGAAGTTAAACTGAACGATGATAGTAGAAAACATTCTAGGTTGCCTCCTTTATGCTCCAAGTGTGCCAGAAAATTTCTAGAGATTTGACTATCCCGCGCAATTCAGATTGAAATTGATCCTTAAATTATTCCCCGGGAAGGGTAGACGAACACACGCAGTCACACCTTAAACAGAGCGTGGGAGCAAATTTCAATCCGGAAGAAAGCCACATCTTCGCAGAATGGGGCATATTTACGCGAACTGAAGCTATAGCATTTATGTGACTGGTCACAAACAACGCAGCCAAAACTCGACATTAGCGCAGGATCATGCACAAAAAGAAAACGATCTGCGAAAAAGAGATTAAGCGTTTTCATCTGGTAATGTTTCATTGCAATAATAAATGATCCAAGTTCATCCCCAATAACTTAAAAATGCTATGCACTTCTTACAAGTACTCTTGAGAACTCAAGTATATTCTCGATGCCGCGCAAAACGTTATAGCAGTACAATCCCAGAAGCAACACATTCCAAATACATTATAAAGGTTTCGGTAATGCCCGAAGCCGAGGTGACGTACCAGTGACGTTTTAAAGGTCTCGTATGATTATTTGTTCATTACTATAAAAACGTCTCAGATGATTCAGTGTGCCGCCAATGTGCAACAAATGTAACTTGCGAAACATAAATTTTTAAAATACACAACTAGCACCTTCAATATTCAATAAATCTCCTAGGCGTCATAGGCGCCTAGGAGCGTAGACCGTCCATAGATACCTTGAACGCCTAAGACCATTCCAATATTCACTTTCTGCGCGCTGATGACTACTGGGCTACGAAATGCGTTCTGAGCATTCCCATTTCTTCGCGGAATATTAGAAGCATGCGTCCGCAGCCCAGTGACTCGGCATTTTTAGTATAGGTGACAGGCGCCGGAAACGTATTGGGAACATTCCAGACCACCCACGGGATCTGTCTACGCCCCTTCGTTAACGACATCCAGAAGCGCCATCAACGTTCTACAGGAGCAAGTGTACCAGAACACGTTATTTGCGCATCGGAAGGTAAGGAGGAACTCTCTAAGTAAAGCGAAGCACAGAAAACGCTCAGAGAACGCGCAATGACGAGGCAGCCACGCGCGTGCAGTCATTATTTGAGGTCAGAGGGAAACAAAAGCACGTGGTGCTTGCCGTCTATGCTCGCATAGTGCGGTGGTATCTACCATTGTTCCTGAGTGCGCACCAGCCCCCCTTGCTGAAGAGCTGTCCCTCGTCCGGGCTGCAGGACCCCTGCTGGGGGTGCCAAGGACGCCAGCTGGACGCTGTCAGCCGGGACACCGGAGGCACCGAGAGCACCTGGTTGCACTCTGACAAAAACACGGACGCTAGTCACTTCAACGAGGATGCAGTAAATCAACCCGAACGCACATAACTGACATCGACAGAATAGTTTAATAAATCTTCAACTTTGAAACTCTAACCAAGCTTTATTAAAAAGCAAAAATCCCGACGTTTCGGAACCAACTCGGTTCCTTGATCACGGGTGACTGGCTACGTTTACATGGATGCGACTGCAGCGCATCGGATCCAGTTAACGAATCGAATCGGTCCATGTAAACAACTCGAATCGGATCGGATCGGATCCAATCCGATCCGCTGGGACGGGGTGGTTTGAGATGGTCAATCCGAATCGAGACTCTCCATGTATACGCTAGCGGATCGAATCGAGTGCTCGAGCGAGGGATTACGGGAGCTTTGCTTCGCCTGCCGCTAGGCAAACCGGACACCTCGAAAACATTCTGAAGGTCACGAGATTTGCGTTGTGATCCTTCGACACGAGGTGCCGCTGCTGGTCGATCCGAATCCATGTAAACTTAGTGGTTGAAGTGGATCCGATTCGCTAACTGGATTCGATGCGCTGCTGTCGGGCTACGTTTACATGGATGCGACTGCAGCGCATCGGATCCAGTTAACGAAACGAATCGGTCCCTGTAAACAACTCGGATCGGATCGGATCGGAGTCGATCCGATCCGCTGGGACGGGGTGGTTTGAGATGGTCAATCCGAATCGAGACTCTCCATGTACACGCTAGCGGATCGAATCGAGCGCTCGAGCGAGGGATTACGGGAGCTTTGCTTCGCCTGCCGCTAGGCAAACCGGACACCTCGGGAACAATCTGAAGGTCACGAGGTTTGCGTTGTGATCCTTCGACACGAGGTGCCGCTGCTGGTCGATCCGAATCCATGTAAACTTAGTGGTTGAAGTGGATCCGATTCGCTAACTGGATCCGATGCGCTGCTGTCGCATCCATGTAAACGTAGCCCATGTAAACGTAGCCACTGTTTTTGTCCCGCGGAACGGCCTGCCCACGAACCCGAACACCCCCGGGTGTTTTCCGGATTATCCCTCTTAACCCCGAAACGTAGCTGCTGGGAAGGGTCCCCGTCGACCGGTTTATGTTGCCACGTGTGCATTGAATGTGCCACGACTCCAACAGAAGGCGGGCAGTACAGCGTCACACATCGCATTCTTACGAAAACCTGGCGTGTGTGGTACACGACGAGCTTCTCTCTAACATAAAACGGATCTGTATCATGCGAATAAAATACATGGGTTGCTCTAATGTCACACCAGCAGCCATTGTGGCGACCTTGCTGATGAGCGTGTATCTTTTGGAGCGGGCATTTCGCACCGTGGGAAATTTATTTTTATCGTCAAGAACATGTAGAAATGACCACCAGCATGAAGGCAGTGATGTCACGTTCGAGTCATCTACAGACCAATTCAACTCTCTGACGTCACGCCACTGCGGTGGCGCTGCTATCGGCACCGCGCATGCGCAGTGCTGACACCAGATGTGGGCAAAGGCGGGCTTGTTTGTAAGCAGTGTGTTGGTGCATAGACCATTCCAATAAGCACCTTCTGCGAGCTACAACCTTCGTTTAATGGGAACGCGTTCTGCAGGTGGCTTCTTCGGTGAACCGCCAAACGCAGCACACGCGTCTACAGCCAAGTGACTCGGCATTTTTTTACACAGATAATAAGCGCATAGAACAGTTTATACGCTCTCCCGTCTCGCAAAATATGCCTGGTCAGACGCATCTGGCGGGAGGTGTTAGCTAGAAACAGCGCAGTATAGGCAGCCATGAGCGGTGTTGCGTTCGAAGCAATCGGACCGCGAGACAGAAAACGTTTGTGGGCTATATACTCCGTTTGACTTTATGCCCGACAACAGCCAATTCTGAAATTTGATGGACCCAATTAATCGGCGCCAATCGGTGCATCGTCGCTGCTATGCTTGCCTTTGCGCGTATTCTATATGCCCCTAAACCAATCGGGCAAAGTGAACGAACCGCAATCCTGCGTTTTCATTTGCGCGTGGCTGGTTTAGCTGCTGACAGCAAATTCACAGGTATCGAGTGCCTCGCCGGCTGCCTTCGGACTTCAAGTCAAACGGAGTATAACTGTTGCAGACGTGCGGTGTACCTTGGCATCCGAGGGGCTCAAAGCGCAGGCTGGGCCTGCCGTGCCACTGGAGCACGTGCAGCCGGAGGAACCGGGTCTGGAGTGGAGGATCAAGGTAGCTCAGCTTCAGGCTGTGGGAGTCGCTGTTGCCGAGGAACACCTACGTGAAAGCAGGGCCAACAAAGAGTGAGCGTCAAAGCGAGCAGGCTATCCAAAAGCAACGAAGTATCGGCCGCGGTCAGACTTCTATAACACACCAAACAAAGGACACTCCGCAGATACCGTCTAAGGCGTGTCTCTTCTTGGTATGACAGTCGTGTGCCATTGGTGATACAAACATTTTCTGCAGAGATGTTTGAAGCATACATATGTATAAAGCAAACATTTTTAAGGTATCTCCGCAGTCCCACCGATTTTACGGGTTCCCTGTTCCCCACCTATCTGCCATATACACAACGGTCGGAGTACATTCAAGCAAAGTCCTGCGAATGTGATGTGCCCTGGAGAGTTGTGTGCCTGAACGTTGTGTCTGAGGAAGTGTGTGAAATTTTGAAAGTTAGCTCCTCTGGGCAAATTTTAACTCTTTTTATAGTCTAGCTATGGACCTGCGGTCTGGCGGATGAGAAATCCAACTAATGAAACGGTCTGTCCGATAGTTTGTGCTATGATAGCGACAACGTTTGAGTAAGGTCGTCCACCGGTAAAACTTTTCAAGCAAAGGCGTAATTTGTTTTCTGAAATTACCTAAATTTGGCTCTACGTCTTGCTGGCTGTCACATAGAGATAGGCAGCCAAATTCAGGGCTCTCTCCGTTGTTAAATTATTGTGGAATCTTTCTTTTTGTTTCAAACGGATGTGCAACGTTGAATACATTGGTTTTCCAATAAGGCGCCTGAAGCGTTCCTAAAATTGGCGTGTTCAAAGGGTATGTAGCTTATTTCCTTCATTTACAACTTGTTACTTAGCAACCCCATAATTCTGCCGTTCGCTATACGACCTTGGCGGAGCAGAGGTAGCTGCGGTGGACGCCTGTTTTGCTGTAGCTTGCTTCGGAGTCGCTCAGTCAATAGAAACTTCCGCACTTACGCGTGTATATGCCGGCAGATTGTTTGGGCCAGCACCTCTACGCCAAATATCAGGAATGGTGAAAACCTTTTAGCATTCCACAGCCGTTCCTGTGGGGCGTTTGTCAGCCCCTTCGGACACACTCCGACACTATACGGGGCAAGCAAGTTGGACTGCTCCTCGCGCCCCTCGTGCATTTCTTCATCTGATGCGTCCACGTGCTTTTGTGTCCCACCGACCTCAAACAATGGCGACGCGTGCTTGGCTGCCTCGCCATCGCGCCTTCTCTTGCTGCTCTTTGATTGGCCTGCCCCTCCTTACTTTCCTATGCGTCAGAGACACACTTTAGAACAATAGCTAGCCGTATAGTACTTCATTTCAGATCACGATGGACCGCAGAGGGCGCTACAAGTCATCCCAGCTAATCCAGTGGCATCTAGAGTGTCTCACGGCCTTCGAGAGGGTCCCAGTGACGAGCAGGGTTCGTAGTCACTTGAGATTGCCACGAGCGTTTCGGAGTTGGCAACGAATGCGGTTGCCGCGCGGAGGAACCGGGTTCGAACACCGCTCGCCCCGAATCTTTTCTTTTTTTTTATAATTATGAACTTTTCTGGAATGTTTTAGATCATTCTCGAATGTCGTGGTGTGTTCTGGTTGTGAACACTCGTGAACTCCACCTCCACGATGCCACGGATGCCGAGAAAGCGGGAGGATTGGCTGGCCCGGTCCACGAAAAGTAGGGCGTTGCGGAAGTCACGGCGTGTGGGGGGGTCGGTTGTCGTAAAGAGCCGTTGCCCTCTGGAACCGGTTGGCTCTCTACGGTGGCGGATGTGTCTTGGGTACTCGTCCCGGCGCCTGTCGGGAATAGTGTCGGGCTCGGAGTCTGAGTCTTCCGAGTGTGGATCAGGGAAGTGGGCCCGGTATCTGCCCGGGGGGTCCTGGCTGGCCGGGAAGTGGGTGAGGAGGGGCTCCTCGTCGTCGGACGTGGCATCGGCGAGATGCCGCGCCACCGGGGTGAAACGAGGACATCGGGGGAGCGGCTCCGGGAAGGCCGCTCGAAGCGCAGTAGTGAGGGCCGAAACAAGCTCGGCTGTCTGGATACCCGGACCGGACGGGGGGGCCAAGCCGCCAGAAGGCGGGGGGGGGGGGGGGGGGGGGGAGAGAGACCTGGGATCGACTGTCTCGCACCAGGAGTGCCAATCGGCGTATCTGCACGCAAAGGGCTTCCATCCGGATTGGGGTGCACTCCACTTGGATGCGCTGGTTGAGAACGGGTATTCGGCGGTCGCTTGGTGGGGGAGTTTCGCTTTGGTGGCATCGGTTGCATTCGCACTGCTTCACTGGGGTATCGGTGCCGCCGAACCCTTGGACTAGAGACGTGCTCCTTCTGCAACTGCCAAATCCCGACTGAGCTCGAGAGGAGGAGCCTCGTTTTTATATTGAGACACCCCCTCTCCCCGCCGCCATTCCCTCAGCCAATCTCAGAGGCGAATGGGCGGAATGTGTGAGGAAGACGTGAGGGCATGTCGGCGGGGTTGAGACCCGTCGGGATCCAAATGGCACGCAGATTGTCCTTTATTGTGAGGAAAGAAAAGGTGACACACAACTCCCAAGGCAAATAACGTATGTGCCCCGCAGTGATGCCCTTCCGAAGGGCGAGATTGTCCGTGTGGATCAGCGTTGACGGCGGCGCCAGAAGTGCAGCCAGGAGCCATGCCAGGGCTTCACGAAGGAAGATCTTGCGGCTAGGATTCGTAATGATGGCAAGGGCCCCATTAGATGTCATCACACCAAGTCCTGTAGAGGATGCGTCGGCGAACATGGTGCGCACAGGAGGGGTGGGGACAAGTGGCACCACACGGGGGAGTTTGTTCCATACCGTCCTAAACAAAGCACACCATTGGAGGGGAGGAGGTTGTCCAGTCTAGACAGCGTCAAAAAGAGGGCGTAGTGCGTGGTACCCAGCTCGGTACAGCGAAAAATAAAAGCACCAAAGTCCAGCTAACTTCTGGTAGCGGGCGAGTGGCTGGGGGGTTTCAAGGAGTCGGAGAGTGTCCCCTAGGGACCGGACGCGCTGTGGAGTGTGAGAGAGCATCTGGGTAAGAGTGCTGATGGCAATGCCAAGGAAACGAATTTCCCGCGTGGGAACGGTAACAGTGTCGCGGGGGTTGATGTGGAAACCGCATGCATGGAGTTGTTTAAGGAAATGGGCCGCAGCCTGGGAGAGATACAAGGGGTCGCTATGTGCTAAGAGAAAGTTGTCTATGTAGGCCCAAGCCCACAGGCCCTGGGCGCGCAGCGTCCTGGCTATGGCTGTGGCGAGGGATTGCATTAAGAAGGGTGCGGGCCTGACACCGAACGGTGGTCGGATGAATGAGTGTAATAGACTCCGTCTAGCCTGAAGGTAGTTAGTCTTTGAGCCTGCGGATGCGGGGAAATGTGGTAAAAGGCCTCCGCCAGGTCCACCTTCACGAAGTATGCATTTGGTGGAAGGGGGGCCTGGAGGAGGACTTTGGGAAGACGGTCAAGGCGAAACGAGGGTGCCTGAAGGTAAGGTGTAAGATGACTGGCATCCAACACAAATCTGGACTCGGTGGCAGACTTGGGGGCCAACTGGATTGGGCTAAGGAAGGGACCCCTCTTAGTGACTCGGGTGAGTCCGGACGCTTTCATGGAAGCTACTGCATTCCGAAGAACGGGCATTTGCTCAGGCATGGGAGGACGGTTATTCACCACTGATGCAGCTGAACAGCACAAACGAAGGTTCCCGGAATCGGCAGGAAGGAAAAACGCGAAAGTGTGTGTTGTTTTCTCCCAATCCACAGCAGGGGGGGAGGCTCGGTCAGACCGGTTGCCACTGAAGGGGGGCAAAAAAGATGGACGCGCGGGAGTCGTCGTCGTCCGCGACATCGTCGTCCTGGGAATCAGGCTCATCGGTTGTCGGGTGGCTTTCGAGCCCCCTCAAAATGCGGTCGGCGGCGATCGCCCAAGAGTCATCTTCCTCCTCTGTAGAGGAGTCTGAGGAACTACGAAGAGACTCAAGGTCCGAAGGAGGAGTGAGCAAAATGTTGGCAGAACGCAAGGCCTGCAGCAGTATGTCTGGGGGCTGGACTATGTCCTGGACGAATGCAAGTATCTGCTGGTCGTCGACCGCTACAAGAATGGGTTGAGGATCTTTAAGTACAATGTCTAAGTTGGACACGACGCGATCCGCAAGGTGAAGGTTAGGTGGCGAAGCCACTTCAAAAGGCAGACTCACCGGGGCAACGGATGGCGGCGGAGTCTTAGACGATGGGAGCAGAGCGTAGTCCCGAGAACCCCACAGGGGGAGTCTGTCGAAAAGTTCTTGGGAGGAGGGGGGGGGGGGGGGGGGGAGGGTGCGCACTGGGGATGCGAAGAGTCTATTCCTGGGGCTCAACGTCCTTGGCGGCCTTGGGGGGAGGGCGGCCTCTTCCGCCTCTGGGAGCGACGGCTGAGCCTCTTCCTCTGCCGGTAGATCGGCTGGGACGATCCGTTGCTGCGGACTGGGGTGGTGGTGGGAGCGGTGCTCCGAGGAGGAAGGATGCACTCGGGTCGGCGTAGCCTTGAAGAGCGGTTTGCCAACCGGACAGGGCGACGTGGTAGAGTAACCGGATACGGTCAAAAATGCGTAACTTAGCTGATGCTCTGAGTGGTGGCTCGCTGTCCCACACTTGCAAAAAGCTTTCCAGCAGTTGCACCTCCACGAACTTACTGCGTGTATAAAAACAGCGATAACGCGCTGCTTCGAGACAGTCGCTCTATCTTCGCCGTCGCACAATGTGTGGTTTCTTTCCGTTTAAGTTTGTAGGCACAAGTTCAAATCATTTGAGGTTTATTTCCAGTTTTACATTCGTCTATCATTTTCCCTTCGTGAAATTCTGGTGGAAGTGCTGGGGTAACGCTTACCCTTGCTCAACGCTCCCATGGAGAAGAAGACGAACACATTCGGGGCGGATTACAAACGCGGGACAAGTGGGACAAGACGAGAAGAATGATCGACGATGATCAATGTCCACGCCGAGCCACATCAAACGATGGCAAGCTGTGACGAATGAAGGCAAACCACGACAACAACCTGCGACGACGACCTTTGACGACAACTTGAGCCGACAGCTTACAGCTTAAGACGACACTTTTGACGACAACTTACGACGCAACCCCTACGGCGACAACTCTACGACAAAAAAAGGAAGAAGCCTGAATCATTACTGCTGCTATTTAGGTAGTTCCGGTATTTTTTTTATTATTTTAATGAAGTTTGAATTTTCTGACTAGATTAGCACGCGAGTTAATGCGGTTTTAGGGGAACAGTCCCTTATTATGGCCGGAGCTAGCCCTTCATCCGTCCAAGATACGCCACAAATCGAAATTGAACACGCGTCAGCGGGTATTTCTAGCGCAACAAACATCATCTATAGTCGGTTGCAAGCTAAGAACAATCTTTTAGCTCCACCCACAAGCGCATTGCGCCCATCTGAAGTGCCTCCACCGTCGAGAAAGTAGTTCGCTAGCAACGTTGCTTTTTCTTCCTCCAGGAAACGTGTCTTAAACTACTACAATATTTATTTAATTCATTCAGGACATTTAAATAAGTTAGAATACGTTTTTGTCAACGAAATAGCTGTTTAGTAAAGAAAGAAAGTCATGTACAATGTACCGTCTTCCCAATTCATTTTCTGTCCAAGATACTGTCTAACATACCGTCTTCCAGCTCTCAGCTGTGCTAAGCCTTGCGCCCGCTTCGAAATTTTCGTTGGCGAAAGCGTCGCTGGATTCTCACGTTGTCGCGCAAAAACTGCTGCAAACGCAAGCCGATACCATTAAGATTTCGTGGCGTAACCTCGGGCACGTAAAACACGGTGCAAAAAAGCAGAATAATTGTCACGAGAAACTAGCGTCGCGTTGCTAAGGCCAGCAGCCATGTTGAGCTTTTTTTTTTTTTTTCAAAAGGATCGCGACTGGTCCACGGAATCGTGACGTCATGAAAACGATTGGCTGGCGTTTCTCGGCGTAGGATTACATTTTCCTCTGAGAGGCATTTCCGGTTTTTTCTTAGCTTGCAACCGACTATAATACTGCGAGAGCATTCCTGATGATCTGGAAGATCCGGTATATGATCTGAAGTAAGGCCGAAAGCGACGTAAAGATTCTGTCAACTCTATAAAGTAAGCAGAAAAACTCTGACCCCGAATAATCGGCAGCGCCATCTGACGGTGATACTCAAACCCCAGGACCCAGCCAAGATGATGACGGCAATTGACACATGAAACGCAGAGAGAAGCTGGAAATGACTGTACCAGACAAAGTCATCCTGGTCAAGTTAAACCGAAGACAAAACGTGCTGGGGCAATATACACTAGAAACGCGGACGCCACGCTCACAACTATCGGAGGAATTTTTGTTCAAATTTACGACTTTCTACCACATGAATCGGCAGCCGGAGTGACCCACGGAGTACCGGTATACAGGACCTAAACAAAATTTCAAGTTGGTGTTCGTGCAACGGCAACTGTGATCTCCATTTGTCGACTAGGCTCATCTGAGACTGTAAAAGTCGCCATCCGCACGTACACTTCACCTGAATATGTCACTCATGGATATATGCGGTACGTAATGCAGCTGCACATTAAAAATACCCCACCAGTGTTCGAAATTCAACCGCTTTGGGCATATTCGAGCCACGTGCAAAAAGGAGGAGGAGCAATGCGCACGATGCAGCGGTTCTCATGATCAGAACAAGAGCGACGCAAATAACCCACTCTATTGAATCTGCGGCGAAGATCACAGTCAACATCTCGTCTATGTCCAGCACACCAAAGAAAAAAAAATTGCAAGTTAAAGAGCGAAGCAAATGTGGGTTATACAACAACAAGAGAGGTTCTACTTTGTTCGAAGATGCGACAAACTGAAACTTATCCTGAAACACACGTTTCCACAACAAAACAAAATCTGAAAGCTCACCAACTGCAACAGAAAATAACCAATGCTCACCAACCTTATTCATCAAGCCAAAACAAAATATGCAAAAGCAAAACCAAAACAAGGCACTTATTAAACATAGAGGTGCTGGACTCTACACTGCAGTTAGAGGATAAAAATGAATTCCCATCTCCTTCTCTTCCTACTCCCGCTTCAAGAGCAAGCAGCCCGAGAGCGTCTGATCCAAGGCGCCAACTGACATACCGCTTCCTACGTCAGAAGACAAGCTTAAAACAGTTGTTGACGTCATTCGTAATATTGTGTAGGCACCCAAAATGCTTACTTGAACTTCACTGTACTTTTAGCCCAAGGAGGCAGGTCAAGCTACTGTGCACGGCTCTATAAGTGTGGGAGAGCGGGGCTCACCTTTCGGTGTCCGTTGGCGTCCAGGCAGTGCTTCCAGTGGAAGGCGTCCATGCTGTAGGACACCGAGAAGGAAGACACCCACTCGCGGCCATCTCCTCGACCCTGGGTCAGCAGTCCTGTGACCTGCCGTGACGTCATACTGATCATGATTAACGCGTACCCACTGACGTGTTTCTACACAATTGCTTTAGATTCAAGCACACCAAGAGTTTAATCCCCACCACTGCCTGTTTCGGCCTTTATTATCATCGTACCTATGTGTGTTCGTGTAATCTCCACTGCGTGCTGCATGTTAAAAACCGTCAGGCTAGCAGTCGTACTGCACTGGCTAGATTTCTTAGCTACAACAGAGACAACGTATGTCTGCTGGGGCTGAATACTTTCTGACTGTGTAAACATACACGCAGCAGAATCACTTTAAGTAGGTACACGAAGAGCTGGGACGGCCCCGTGTTTAAGAACTTGTGAATCGGTCTTACCAGAATACCTAAATATTCTTCTTTTTAGTGTTGATACCACTATCTGTAGTACTTCATTCTGCCCGCATCCGATTACAGAAAAGTACAGTGACATATCGCGAACAGAAATGGCAGTGTATACAAATAGTCAAAACTTAGATGTCTGACCGAGAGGCGTTCTTTCACGTGCTCCCCGCAACGCGGAACGCAAGTTCGTCTGGTACTTTTGTAGGGGTTATGGTGACGGCAGAACGCCGAGCTTTGGTTGGATCTGATTGAAGGATAGTGGGTAGACTCCACGGCAGCTTACATTGAGGTCTACCCACTATCCTTTAAGCAGAGACAATCAGAGTTCGGCGTTCTGACGTCACCACAACCCCTGCAAAACAAGCAGACGAACTCGCGCTCCGTATAGTACCTAAAAGATGAGGCCTGCGCCTTTCGCCCTAATGTCAGTACTAGTGGGTCTACGAGACGCCGCCTAACTCGAGTCAGCGTCGTCGCCTGCGAGGCTTGCAACGTCTCGAAATGAGCGTGACGCTATAAAACGGCGACGTCATGACGCACACGTCTGCCGATTCGAGGCGTGCTCTCGTAGAGCCTCAGCGTGTTTGCTGCTTGGGACGGGGATCCACTAACGATGACGTCATGTGCGCGGGCCTTGTCGTCTAGGATGTATGGTTCCAGGGTCCAGAACAGAAGGAATGATTCCGGTTCCGCCACAAAATGATTCGAAACAGAAGAACAAAAAGCTATCTAATAAAGTATTAGCCCATGTCCATAAATGGGGCTCGAAATTTGGGGTTATGTTCACCTTCATATTTCTTAAACACTAATTATAAATAGACAATATAAAAACAAAAAAAGGTTGTACAATCACGTCGCAGAGGCTCAACGAAGTCACGGCAGAGAGCTCGGGAAAAATCTCACATAGCCGAACCCCTCCAGAATCGGCGACAGGCTAAGAAATCAGTAGAAGCTCCGCTTCCAGCACGAGCTTGTTGCCTTTCCCGGAGCTTTGGCCGCGCGTGCGACGAAGTGTTACTAGGCAGAAAACTCTAGGTGGAGGCGAAGCGCGCACTAAACTCTTAGCCCGCTACCAACCATAGACGTAGACCGCATTGAAAAAAAAAAGCTAGTTGAACAACAATTTAATATTAGACATTTTATTTCTGGCTGACTGTGCATTCACGTGAAAGCATTTCAGGGACGAATTGTGACCTATGTAACGTTTTAAAGTTGAAAAGTAATAAAGGGCCGGCCAGCCATACAACACTGCTCTTAGGACACACACGAACACATTTTTTTTTTCTTTTACAATAGATTCCAAACAACCCACCTCGACACCTTACTTGCTTATAACCATTATGATTATCACCTAGAGGAAACTACGGCACAGCTTGTCCACCGTTCCTAAGAGGTGCGACTAGTGCGCATACTCACAAGAGCACTACAACAGTGCCAATGCCAGCGGTATAATGATGCTCATTATACCGCTGTTCTGTTCATCATGTTCATCATGATGCTCATCAAACTGTGTCCTACTCAGTTGGTGATCTTGTGTGGCTATAGAAGCATGTAGGCAGCAAGATCAAGCCACCAAGCTTCTCCATCGCTACGTCCTACCATACCACATCACGGTCAAACTATCAGACCTCAAAAAACAAGCGCACATCCTACAACCTCCAACTCACCGTGGCCCAACTTTAACCGACATCGTCCATGCCGGTCAAATCAAAATTTCCCAACACGCATCCACTTCATCTATTGGAGCTACGGGGATTTTCACACCTCGCCCTTTATCGATGCGGTTGGGGTAGTGATACTGAGAAAAGCTAGGGCGGCCAGAGCGCGCCCGAGCTCGCGCATCGGTGAGCAGTGAGAATAAAACCCAACTTTGAAAACAATCCCGCTGTCTTCGCTCTTTAGTGCAAGACGTAAAAACTACGTTCCCTCTCTCATTCTTTCTCTTTCTCAATGCCCCGTTCTCAGCAATACCGCAATACATCGCATGCGCAGAGCGCCGCAGCTCGTTTATCTTCCAAGGCATAGCCATCTCTATACTGAGAAAGCCTGGCACATCGCCACGAAAAGCGGCCGCCAAAATTGAAAAGGAAAAGCGGCAGACAACTGATGAAAGGAGAGCTGAAAGAGCCTAGATGGGCGACTGGCCGCCGCCATGTCTCTGCTCGAGCAGGCACGCCCGTGCGATTACGAGCTTGCCAAAGCTACGTTCACCCGCGCGTTGCATGCGCTTGCACGCATGGGGCACCACTTGTGGCACCATGCTTTCAATTGTCTATAGGCTCCCTACGGGAGCCAGAGTTGCGCGTTCATGCAAGGCATGTGGATATAGCTCCTCACGTGACTGAATTCGGCGAATAGCAGCGCTGCGCGTTAAAGGCGCGCGGCGTGCTCAGAGGCAAGGGAACGTCAGAGCTCTGGGGAACGTACGCCGGGGCGCGTACAACGTCTGCTTTGCTGCACGACACTTGATACGGCCCCTCACGTGATCGGATCTCGGCGAATAGCGGCGAGGGCGGCACGCGGCACGTGGAATCATACGCGCAACTCTGGCTCCCGTAGGGAGCCTATAGACGCTTTACACACGCGCCAAATTACAGCCGCCATTGCTGACCTTCTCTTGTCTTACCGAGATGCCGAGCAACTGAAACGGTAGTTGACGATCCCTTACAAAGGCCGATGCTTTAGAAAAGGACACAGCTGAATCTAATGTGGCTTTAACCTGGCTTGCTATGGTAAGGATGAAGTGAAATAAACGAAATAAGAGGGAACAAAAACTGAAGGTCAGTTATGGCGGCGTCTATGCACAGCTGCTGCAAAGCGTCTATACAGGAACTCTAGGAGAGCCAAGTGACGGGCGCCCCGCTGTGGCGAGACGCCGAAACACACTTCTGCCGAGCAATGGAATGTCCGCTCGTGCTCCTCGCGTTCCTCGGGCTACCGCTTCTTTCCTCGTCGGTTTTGAAAACCATGTTTCAAGTCCTTGCCGCTGTGAAAGCTGTGCGCTGACGTCCAGGTTCCCCTAGAGTGCCTTCATACACAAGACATGTAGGCACCCTAGGTTCCACGAGAAATGCTCTGTGCTTCCAGATCCTCGCGCTCCAAATCTGCGACCGGCCACTCTATGGCTCCGTCGTCCAACTGCCAAGCTTTGTGAGTATAGAGGAGGCTATGCCCAAGCATATGTCGCGCATCTCGGTACCTCACCCTGGCATCGGCGCCGAGGTCGACTTGTATCCACTCAGTGTCGGCGTCCCTGGCGGGGCACCAGGCGCCCTTGGAAGGTAGCTCAAGCACGCGGGAGAACCTCAGCTGGCACTCGGGCATCCGGGTTGAGCTGGCACTCAGCTGCCACTCCTGAAGGCCGCCGGCGAGCAAGCCCAGGGGCCCCGGCACGCAGCTGGACCCTGCAACAATGCAGGGCAGGCTCCTCAATAATAACGTACAAACTAAAAAAAAAAAAAAAAAGAATGAAAAAATTGCATTCTTGAGTTTGTAAACTAGCGTGCCCGTGAACGAACACCATAAAGCCGGAGTTACACTGCTTATACATCATAGACAAGGCAGTCTGCCAGCCATCAGTCATCCGTGGTTCGAATGCAGCGTGTAAAGTTTCTCCTCGAGCTCGTTGCCGCCATGCGGCGCTCGAAGCACGGATTTTGTGGTGACTTGTGTTCGAATCTGTTTGCAGACTATCTTGTGGATATTTTATAAGCAGTGTGACCCCGGCTTAACACCGAGGTTACACTGATAATACATCACACAAAAGACAGTCGGCAGACATTGTCTAAGGCATGTTTATTTCTTGTACAACCGTCCTGTCACATTCCTCATAGAAAGACTGCCTCCAGGCCTGTCCGAAGCATACATGTATAAAGCAAACATGCTTGAATATGCTTGAGGCGTATTCGCAGGTAATTCTCTCATCATGTCTGCAGTCAACACCATGTCTTTTTTATGGTATATGACCAAAAAATAAAATTAAATAAAAATTGGAATACACCTATTGCGTTGTTCAGGTGTCAGTTGAACATGATTGACAAAATCTGCTAATGACAATCGAACGTTGGTACTTTGAACGGGTGGCTATATTTTTTGTTCCAAACGGCCGATACGAGCGAGCGCTCGAAGGGCAGCCATTGGAGAGCGCGATGCGTATCGGAAGATCCGGTGGCTCCAGCGCGTTTGTGACGTCATGTTTACCTTCACGGGCAAGGCGACAGGGAGGCTGACGTGCTTGTGAGCTTCGCCACTTGCTGGCGTCAACGCGTTAAAGCATGGCTCTGTGAGACGTCCGATGACTGCTCAGTGGAAGCGAAAAGGTCACTCACTTCCGGTTGTTGAATAGGCGCGGCAGAGAAGGGAAATCGGGCAGTGATAGAGTGCAGGCGAGCTCGTAATTAATCGACATCTTGTGAACCCTGAGATGGGGATCGTTCCCCATCTCAGGGTTTACAAGGAAATCCGGTTCGGCCAAGTTCGACAGGGCTCGCACGCCCACAGCTTTCCGCCGTACTTCCGAGGAGCGGCGCTGCTTTCATGTGAGGTTTGACGTAACGGAAATCGGGAACATCCACCAGGTGCAATATGGTAATCTATTTACTCGGTTCAAAAATTGTTTTGGTGTATTTTTGAACAAAAAAAGGGTGTCTTTGCGGTATAGCTAGAACCTGGTTGACATTTGAACAATAAAATAGGCGCGAGAATTTCGTTGCAAAAACGCTTTAAGGGTGCTACAGCCACATTTTCAAAGAAACGTTGATTTTTTTTTTTAAATGACTTAGATGAGACAAGTATTTGACAAAATAATGTCTTTAACGTAAAAAAAAAATTGTTTAGCCCAATATTTTCTCTGTTAGACGGAATTTAATGTAAAAGGTAAATTCCACGCCCCGCTATCCGCCCCGCCCAGTGCTTACACCGTCCTTATACACATATCACTTGCTGGAGAGATGATCGAAGTGTGGAATGTTAGTTGCAACATGTTTCTTCTTAATGTAATTGTCTTTTGTTCGATATCTGTTTTTGTTTGAGAAACAAATAATCAGCTAAGTGGAGCAGCTCCATGCACAGTGCAGCTCGATAAGCTCGTCTTTTTTTATGAGCGCCAGTCGTTTCGCGTTTACCGAGATGTTTAGAAGATCTTTTCAACCGAAGCGATTTCAAGCAAAATGTCGCAAGCACATGCCTTCGGAAGCATTCCGCGGGTGTTTTTTTGTTTTTTTTTTGTTTTGTTTTTGTAGTAGGATTAGCGTAAGCGGTAAGCCTAGCATCCTACGCCAACTATTTGGCTTGACCTGGCTTGGTTTGTTTGTTTGCGAATGTTGAAGCTGAATAAAGATGTTGCTTCTGAGAACAGTGGCCCCGCTGCTCTGTGAATTATAAAACTTGTGATTGCGATCATGGTTTCTGTACTGGGAGTTTACCCACGCCGCTAAGAATTTGCGAGCCATTTGACTGGTTGCAATCGGGCGTTCTTCTCGCATGAAGATTGTCCATGTACAGGGTGTCACAAAATAAAATTTACAGGGTCTTTTTTACCGCAAAAATAAACTAGGCATCGCCGAACGCTCATTCTCCGTCCAAAGGTAGAGCTAGAGGTCACAACCAGATGCCAAAGTTTCAGCCTGATCCGATAACTTAATCAAAAGTTATAAGTGATTTTCTGAAAATTTCAATGGGAAAATGGAGCCCATTTTTGCCCGTTTTCGGTTTCTGGTGCCATAGAGCCCCATGTGTTTGAAAACTCCGTCGGCCGCCATTTTCCCATTGAAATTTTCAGAAAATCACTTATAACTTTTGATTAAGTTATCGGACCGGGCTGAAACTTTGGCATCTGGTTGTGACCTCTAGCGCTACCTTTGGGCGGAGAATGAGCGTTCGGCGATGCCTAGTTTATTTTTGCGGTAAAAAAGACCGTGTAAATTTTCTTTTGTGACACCCTGTATATTCCCGTCATTTCTCTTTGGAAGGCCTGTAGTTCTCAATTTTTCCAGCGCACATGACCTACCAAAGCGAATATTTCTAATCCGCGTTTTAATTGTGTGTCATGACGCTCACATACCTTGCTCACCTTGCTCGGTGATGCAGAGATTTGGTGGATTCGTGTCAGCATCTTTTCTACATCCCTCATCATCCGCGTTCTACAGACCACCAAGCAGTGGCTTGGTGGTCTGTAGACTACCAAGCCACTGCTTGGTGGTCTAATACTCTGGGTAAAATAAATGACTATCTTTCGGAAAATGTTCACGTATAATCTACAATTATTTTTGCCAGCGATTTAAATTTGCCTAATATTGATTGGTAAAACACGTCGGCATCATGTAATATTTCACAAGCATTATTGGAGCTAGCCTTTTGTCACAACCTCAATGAAATTGTGCGGACTCGCACGAGGTTATCCGAAGAAAGAGACTCAATACTCGATTTAATTTTGCTTACGCAGAACTTAGATGAAAAAGTTCAAAGCGTTGAGGTGGGGGAAAACATTTCAGATCACAAAATGGTACTGCTTATCCGGTCAACAAATGATGTGATCCACGGTGCACGAGGTCGTAAGAAATATCTAAAATATTCTATGGCTGATGATGTCTTTATTATTGATACATTGGCGTTCGCGTTTAGCGATTTCCTCGATGCTTACACCATGCATGATTGCGATGTCAACTTTTTTCAGGAATTCCTTTGAAAACGTCGTCTTCAACTGCATTACCAAGTTTGTACAAAAAAAAAAAAAAAATTGAAGATTGCGCATAAAAACAAATCCGTGATTAACAAAGAAAATAATGAAATGCGCCGAAGACTCCGTAGACTTCGTAAGCGATCAAAAGATAAGAACCTTAACGTTCAATTGAACTATATTCCTAAGAAAAAAATCAATGAAGCCAAACATCGGTTCTACGATGTGACGATGTCCTCCTTTCTCAAGTCCTTTACTGAAAACTGGTGCTTTATGTCACCACCGAAACCAAAAGTAAATTAATTGAATATTCATAATGAGAATCTGGATGATCCTTATTATATTTCTGATACTTTCAACAAATATTTTACGCCACTTTTTAGCTTTAACGACTGACGCTGTCCGGTCTTGGAGGCAGCCCGGGAACGCAATGAAATCTCTGAAGCTACTTTGCCGGATATAACTATTTCGGAGAAAGATATTGTAAATAATTTCTCGAATATTCATATTAAAAAGGCAGTTGGGCCGGATAACATTCTCAGTGATTTTTTCAGAAGATATGCGGAATGGAGTGTTAAGTATTAGTTATAGTATTCAGAAAGTCGCTAGGGACATCCACTGTCCCTTCAAAATGGGAAATAGCAAAGGTAACTACAATTTTAAGAGAAGGCCATTCAAAAAGGTTCCCAATTATATACCTATTTCTTTGCTTAGTATATGTAATAAAATTTTGGAACGTGTGCTGTATACCTATTTAACCTATCAATACGTATCATCATATCTTGAGCATAATAATTGTCTTTACTAATTCGCAACATAGCTTTCGTTAAAGAGTTTCTACCGTCACCAAACTGACGTAGACAGTGTATGAGTTTGCATTTGTTTTAATGCGTGAGGACAGACTGACGTCGTATAATTAGAATTTTCAGAAGCGTTGGACCGCGTTTCACATATAAAGTTGCAAAGTTAGCAGTTGTTCTGAATAATGGTAGCATTTCGAGGTGGCTAGAAAGTTATTTGACTATGAGGCAGCAATTTGTGCAGTTTAGTACTGCTTCCCCGGAAACCACGTTCGTGACATCTGGCGTCCCACAGGTATCAGTTCTCGGGCCTCCGATATTTTTAATATTTGTTAATGCGATTATATGTGAATTCAGTTATGATTATATTGTTTGTTAGCAATTGCGTTGCTTTCAAAGAAAACTTGTGATGACAAGAGTAATAAAGCTACCTTAACGAGGCATGCTGCACATGCCAGAAAATTCAGAGCCCAGCTCGCGCGTACTGTTCGCTTTGGGAAGCGAGCAAAGCACGCGCCATTTGCACGAACGCTTAGAGTAGAACTGTTCACAAGCTCGTGATCAGAAAGGCCTCTATAGTATAACCAGGGTGCTCTAGCGCACTATAGATAGCTGGGCGATAGCACACTGCACAGCTCGCTGACGCTGTTCAGTGTGCTAAAATTAATTAATTTGGTTACAGATAGAAAGCGCACAGGGCAGAAGCATTGAAGAAGATGTTGACATGCAACAAGAAAATGAACATGTTGATTTTTAAAAGTTGCGGAGCGGAACAACACCATGCCTATGTTAACGGACTCGCTTTGTCCGTCAAAAGTGTACGATGCGCAAACACGCCGACCAGAACCATACGGTAACGGCAGCACCAAGGCCGACGATCTCCACCACCGCCTCCGCCGACTTTACCACTCCTCTGATTCTTCGTTCATCCGCAAGAGGGCGAACGACGGGCTGGAGTTGCGATTACTCGGGGGAAAACTTTCTGCAACAATGAAGCCAAAGTTATGAGTGCCCGTGCGCTGCACACCTTTGAACGCCGATGAAAGCTATTAGCGGCGAGATGTTTCGGTGGCGCCCTCGTTCGGTTACCTTTCGTGACGTCATTACCTTGTGAACAACAAGTTCGATGGTGTTTCTAATGGGCATGGTGGAAGCCTGAAGTCATTTCTCCCTCAAAGCAACGCTACCAATACTGTCAAAATTGAATTTCTTACATTCCTCTTATTTCCGTCGATGAGAAATCCTTTGCTGACGTCATTGTCAGCATTCAGCCATTCGTGGCAAGTAGGGTGCCTACATGTCTGTCTGTCTCAGGGTGAAGACATCCATTGTTACCCTGAATGTGCCAGCGCGTGACGCTCTCGCGCACTTGGTGCGTGACTTGGGCGGTAAAATGGCGTCTATGCATTAGCCAAAGCTACGCGCTCGAGCTTAGTGACACCGGATTGCGCGCACTTCAAAATGCATAGAAAGAACGATTGGGCGGAAAAATGGCTGAGATGTCACCACTCAAGCAAAAGCGCGCGTGTGTATGAAGGCACTCTAGTGGCAAGCCGACCACAGCGACGCTTTCGATCGCTCACGTCGCCAATACACGCGCGCTCTTCACTTCTAGAAACGGCACAGAGAGTTGGCCCCGCGTATTGGCGACGTGCGCGATCAAGAGCGTCGCTGTGATCGGCCTTCCACTAAAGCCCATCTATCCTGGGAAAAGTGGCGCTATTCATTATTGTGAAAATGATCGAGACACGTGCCTCGCGCCACTTCTGGGAAGAACATGGCGTCTGAAATCTAGCTTAGTGGTGCGCTGTGTCGCCATGATCTTCCCAAGGGCTGCACGTTGCACGTGCCTCGTGCATCGACGCACCTTGCACTACTTTTGACACATGAAGGGGCTTTACCTTCCACGATTTCCCGAATGCTAACTATGACGTCAGCAAAGGATTTCTCGTCGACGAACATAAGAGGAATGTTAGAACTTGAGTTTCGACGGTGTTGGTAGTGTTTCTTTCAGAGCGCTATGACTTCGAGCTTCCACCATGCTAATTACAAACACCATCAAACTTGTTGTTCGCAGGGTCATGACGTCATGAACTAAACCATAAGAGGGCGCCACCAAAACATTTCGCCGCCAATAGTCACGAAACACTGAAACTTTGCCCAAAGGTCGGTACGGGGCCAAAACCTGATGCCAGTGGCGCCACTGTTCCAGAGGGGGAATTTTTGTTTGGCCACATCACTCTCAGTGATCACCCACCTCAAAATCGCGATGACAAGTAGATTTTTTTTTAACAAACAAAGAAATGTTTTCGTTCACGGTTACATGTGTTAAGCCCGTAATTGATCACTTTATGCAAGTACCGATAATTCTTTATTAATATCCAACAACACATTTAAAAACAAACAAAAATCATTTCTTGTTGGTGTTTGAACAAAGCCATGTTGTGCAAGAAAAATGAGCCAGGCAATTGAGTGTACAGGTTCTCAGGCCTCTACTTGATGACACTGTACACCCGGTGCTAAAATGTGACGGTGTTAGCGGTCCCGCTTGCTTTAACGAAAAACGCTGTCAGTCTGACGACGCCTCACCGCGATGTCTTGGTGGCTCCAAGTACTTTACTAGGGAGAGCACAGGACAGTCCCCGATAATACATCGAAAAAGACGACAACGAAGAACCGCGGAAACACGCGTGACGGCGGCAGCGGTACCGTCTTCGCGTCCGCGACCCTGCGAGCCGCACCGCATTCCGAGGCGTACGTCGCTTGATCACCTGCTCTGAAGGCGAGAGGAGCGGAGGGAGGAGGAGAGGTTTCGCCAAATAAACCACTCCACCAGAGGAGAATTCGGCGCGGCCGTCGCTTTGTCTAATGCGAATGAGGAGAGTGTCCTACATACCTCTACTGAAGTATTTGGCGGCTCATTTGGAGTAGGTTTGAAGTTCTGATCCCCCTTTTTGGTTACCAGACTCCCAGGTGTGATGTCTAAATTGGCGGCCCTTAGCCCCCTTGTCGACGCTAGCTCCGCCCGTGGTCGCGTGGCAAGCTCTCCATAGAGTTACGAAACGTTTCGTGAACAGTAGCGTATTAAAGGGCCACTGAAAAGAAGAAAAAAAAAAGTTTTTTTTTGTAAACAGTCTGGTTGGGACACGCGTGTCCAAAAATAGTTCTTACGCCGGTGAAAAAAATAGAGTAATATTGACGGCGCGAGGCGCGACTTAGTCGACAGTCACCTCCTTTCCACTTGTTTTCTCTCTCGGCATTTATGGCGCGTGGAGGAGAGGTGGAGCGGCTTAGCCTTCACGACCGAGATGGTCATTCCGGAATGACCAGTGACGCCATAGACTTCGCGCCCAGAAGTTGAAATAAATCTCTCGCCGTCAATACTGCTCTAAACATTTTTTTTAGTAAAATTTATTTCTTAAAACGCGTGTCCCAATCGGACTGCTAAAAAACAAAACAAAAAAACTTTCTTTTATTTATAGGGTCCCTTTAAAGGACAGAGATCAGTAGACTTGTCCGTGCAAAAGAACCTAATGAATGCATAAACGCTCAATGCGGCGACCTCGTTTCTTCAAGAAAATTCCGCTCACTTTTTTGTTGCACACCATAAAAAGTGATCTTCCCCGCTGGAAGTAAGCCTCAAATAATTTCCGCGAATCCGACGAAATGAATGACGTACAAACTTTCTTCTTCTCTTTTGTTTTTCTCAGATGTGCGACGCCCGAGATTAGCCTACGAGCTCTTGACCGCCCAATCATTAAACTTGCAAAACCAGAAGCATAGAATCAGACATACGAGGTTACGCATCTTCCGCATTTCTTCAGCATTGTGTACGTCAAGAGAGAGAGAGAGATTACTCCGATAGCCCCGAGATGCTTCGGTTGTTCCGTTTTATGGTTTCCATTGGCGACGTCATGATCAGGATTTGCACCAGTTGTAATCCTGGCTACTTATCATCATCTGCGTCATCATCATACACAATTACAACATGCACAAGTACTCAGCCCAGCCTGCGATCTCCTCAACCCAGCTGCGCATGTTCATCGCTTCGCAAATCGAGCAAATCACGCGCCATACTCACGAACACTGAAGGTGGAACCGCCCAAAAGCCCTTTTTTTGGAAAGGTCTATAGACCAATTCAAATCTCTGACATACCGCCACTGCGGTGGCGCTGCTGTCGGCACTGGGCATGCGCAGATGCTTCTCCTTAAGCGAATCTGGTTTCTGCGCACGCGTAGAAGCGAACTTGTTTGTAATCAGTGCGTTGGTGTATGTCCGATGGTGTGCGTAAAAAGCTTCATGGAAGCTTGGTGTAGTCGCATTCTGAAACTATCACGAATAAACTTGTCTCAGATCATCCTGATTTCTATCGATGAAAGCAACATTTGCACCAATAAAGATCTGATAGTGAGAGTTTGGCCCATTGCGAATGCTGACCGACGCTTTTGGTCACGCACGTCGCCAATACAATGCCGGTGTGCGGCGAAGCGCTTCAGCTAGCTTCAGTACTTGAGATGGTGAAGCACCTCGTAACAAGGCCATTCATAGCGCTTAGAGTGCCCCAATGTTGCTCTTCCCAGAGCAGGCACAGCTCTGTCATATGCTATTGGCGACTACAAGGAAAATCGACGGCACCTGGTGGCTGAAACAGAAAGCTGTGGCGGCAGGTTCGCTCTTCTGCCTTCTCTAGAGACTCAGTTATTCGGAGCGCCTGGCGGTCAAAAGACCAAACCGTGAAAGCAGGTTAGTAAACACGTGATGAAAATAGCCAACGTCCCTCGATCCTGAAAATGTAGCGCCATTGCCTCCTCTGCCTGCAGCTAGCAGGACATAAACAAATGCTAACTAAGCAAGGACGAGGAAGCACACATACGACAGCTAAGACTGGCGCTGACTTCCAAGTAAGTTTATTGCAACATCAAACCAGGCAATATATACCATTGCCTGCGGGAAAACTTAGCTGAAAGTTAGCACCAGTCCTGTCGTCTCTGTGGCTCTTGGCCCTTAATCATTTGGCGCTATTTTATTAATGACAAGCATGAACCGACTAGTTCATTCGAAAGCCGTGTTACTAGCATACAGACGACCGAAATCTCGCAAGGCGATTGGCTGATTGGTCTGTTGCCATGGCAGTCGCCATTTCGGTCCTTTGAAGTCTCCAAAGTGACGCAGGGATAGTTCTGAACCAGCCACGCTTAGATCACTATGGCCTTACAATTATAATGTTTTTTCTTGCGTATTTCAAGACTGGGTTATAGTTTTTTTTAATGCAGCACCGACGGAATTATATGGTGGTGGTGCGAGGATGTGCGCTTATTTCGCCGGTCTGTTTGTAACAAAATCTCGGCATACAAGTAACATGTTTTTAAAAAGTGATCTGTCATCGCGACTTTGGATCGCCTAATCAAAAATGGTGAAATAGAAGAGAACCTGCTCATTTTTTGTTTGTACTAAAATGGCGATCACACTGGGAACTTGGCGCTACTTTCCCGGAATCTGGTGACTTTTGCCATCCCTATGTGTCAATAGCCACTCTCCACAATTCAGTCTCGCAACTTGGATGACTATCATCATTAGAGTGTACGGTATCTGTACATGCTAATGGCGGCTCTTTGGTGGCTGATAAAAGAAGGAAGTCAAAACAGTCACCGAAGCTACAAATGCGGATGGCAGGATGCCTCGGCGGTCATGGCGTTAAGACTGAACTCCATGGGACTAATATGCTGCGAATAACCGGCGAATTTTGCCCGGCGGCATTTGCTCTGCGCGTGGAATCAACACAATGGCTGCTACGACGCGCGCAAAGCGAGCGTGCAGTCGGGCGGCGTTCGCCAGTTATTCGTCACGTAATTCGTTCCATGGAGTTCAGCCTTTAGTGCACTACTTTCTTGTTTGATGTCAGCGTGATGAAACTTATACGCTTCTGTACGATATATATTTCAGGGTGTCATGTGAATCCTTGAAGTGTTCGCCTTCAGCACGAGCCAGGCAACTTATAACAGCCAAATATAGTGTAACGAAATTTTGTCAGTAAACGCGCTCCGTCAGCGTTCCTTTCAAACTAGTGTCGAAAGCGGGTTTCACATGCAGCGATTCCGCGGCCGAAATCGCTGCCGCTAGCGGCGCGGCAGCACGGATCGCGATAGGGTGCCTAGATGTCTGTCTGTCTCAGGGTGAAGACATCCATTGTTGTCCGGAATGTGCCAGCGCGTGACGCTCTCGCGCACTCGGTGCGTGACTTGGGCGGTAAGATGGCGTCTATGCATCAGCCAAAGCTACGCGCTCGAGCTGAGTGACACCGGATTGCGCGCACTTCAAAATGCATAAAAAAACGATTGGGCGGAAAAATGGCTGAGATGTCACCACTCAAGCAAAAGCGCGCGTGTGTATGAAGGCACTCTAGATCGCGAGGTTTCATTTCGCATAAGCGTTTTCCGCCGTTGCGATTTGGTTTCGATGGCCAATGTTGCTTGCAACAAGCTGATGCACACAGTCGGTTACAGCGGCTTCTAACAACAAATTTAATGCCTTAGTTTTCAGTTTCCCCTTTCATTTAACCTTAATAAAACAAAGCAAAAACCGTTTAAAGTATTAAATAAACCATTGTTTCTAAATTCTTCGAGCTCCGCGTCCCAAACAACCCGACGATTCGACACTTCACTGATAAGCAGTTAATTCAACTGGGCGTGATACATTTTGTCTTACTTAGTGTGTCGATCTGCAAAAAGCAAATTGTTGTGTGGGTGTTTACACAGCCGGAACTTAGTCTGCCTCAGTGGGCGTCTAGTGTCTCAGCTGTTGATGAGCAATTTAGCCAGTGCGGTACAACCGCTAACCTGCAGTCTTTAACGTGCACCATACAGTAGTGATACACGACTGCACGCCGGTACGATGCTCATCCAGATCGAAATGGGCAAGAGTCGGATTGAACCCAGGATTTCTGGGTTCTACAGCGCGAACTTTTGCTCACGTGCTCCGAGCTGGTGTGCGCTAGCCCATTCCGCCACCGTTCCCCCTTGGCGGTCTGTGTTCGAAAAGATAGGTCAATGTCGGTCAGTTCTTCTTCTTCTTCTTTTGTTATTCTCACTAGCGCTCGCACAAGCCGCTTCCGATTAGCGTCTCTTGCGCCCTCTACAGTTGGTACTAAGGCGAGGGAAGTAAAAAAAAAAGAGCCGCGTAATTCATTGAGAAAATAAAATCCTCCAAAATCTCCCGAACACTTTCGACGCGACCGCTGAAGCAAAGAAGCCCGACCTGCCGGAAAAAAGAAACCGCAAGCCAGTACCTTGCGTACTTTCTCTGCTTGTCGTCTGCTTCAAGAACGTGAAACGCCGCCATCCTATGCGCTAGCTTTCCCGCAATGTTTCTTCTCCTGTCACGTAATTTCCCGCAACTTTGTGAGTGTCCAGCGCGGAAGCTGCCGCTCTGCCGCGGCCAAAAATTTCCAACCTGCGCCGTGCCGCTCAGCCGCTGCGGCTGGCTGCAGAGCGCCGCGACGGCAGAAACCGTGCCGCTTTAGGGCTAAAAACGCTGCATGTGAAACACGCTTACTACATCAGTTGGCACACACTAGGCTTACAAGCACCTCGTTGGGGTTAATTTTGTCAATGATTTTACTCAGGCGTGGCCTCTGAGATTCTCGGCGCGCAAAGCTCCCCCGTTGCTTCCAAAATCTCGTTAGCCCAGCCCACACCGTGACCCAGTCATAGACTCCGTGAAAATACATTGGGGTCCGCCGTCCTAGAAGTTGCGCGCCGTCGCCGTTCGTTTAGTGTGGAGGCGCCACCTTCTTTGGGGCAGGAGGCAGGACAGAGGGGCAGGAAGGACAGCCAAGACTGAAGGGAGCGTTCATCTCAAACCACGGGGAACATTTGCAAATTAATGGCGGACGCCTTGTGCGGAGATTGGTCCAAGTGCACATGCGCTGCGTTTTTGCGCGGCGAGGTGGAAAGCAGGCGGAAAGGCGGATACGTTTACAAACGACCAACGCGTTCGAGACCTCCTCGCAGCTCCTATTGCGAATTGCGGCCCATAAACCACGTAATCCCGATCGAACAGTTGGAAAGTCTCTGTAAAAGCCAGGAGGCTATTGCGCAGGGGCTTCGCGCGCGACGCACGGTCTGCTTCCGTTCTAGAGAGTATATTACAAAGAGTTTCACAGTTCTGGGTTGGGGTCACGACGTTTATTGGCCGTATTTGCAATGCAATCTCTAAGAAGGTGACGGACACGTTGATCGTCTGCAAACTCCTCCGCCTTTCCTCCTGCTTCCTTCCTCACTATGCGAAAACGCAGCGTATGCGCACTTGCAATCGATGTCCGCAGGTGGTGTCGGCCATTGAATTAAAACGCTCCCCGTGGTTTGAGGTGGACTCTTTTCAATCTAGGCTCTTTAACCTGCCCCACCGAAGGTGGCGCCCCCACCCTGAAGTAACGGCGGCGGAGCGCAACTTCTCGGACGGCGGCCACCTCGTTTTTTCCTCCGTCCGACAGACGTAGAGCACACAGGAGGCATGACCCCGTAAGTGACGACGTTACAACAAGGCGTCTGGGTTCAAACAAACTGTTGCTAAGGGCGTTGCTATGAACTAATGCATGGAGGCTCCACATGAGGCTAGATTTTTGCTTACAAGTGAGTAAATAATTTTTTGCAAGCAACCTAACTTCTTGATATCTAATTATGAAGATGTTCTTGTCGTCTCAGTGTCGTATTGCAACAATGAAAGCCATTTCTGAAGTATTAAGGCCAGTCTCGCATGCAGCTAAGCGCTGATGTAGCGCTGCTCACGTGTCGTGAGCTACTTATCGTCTGCCATGAGCAACAGTTTTGGCGGTGTGATACAAAGCTGGTGAACGCTGCCGTCAGCACGCGCTTAGCGCGAGGTCAGCGCTGTGCTTGTAGCACTCCGCTGCATCTGTGAACAGGCCTTTACACTCCGCTTTGCTTCGGTAGCAGACGACAAAATAAATTTGCTGGCCTCTGCTGCAGCGGGCGTCTTCATTGAATTGTGTCGGTAAACAAGCGACAAAAACAAGTGCATTTCCGTGGCCGTAAAGTCCTCCGCAATGTGCGTTTTTTTTTTTTTTTGTGAAGAAGTTAGTTTAGTTCAAAGGGATGAAAATGCCGTAAAATCAAACCACGTCATGCAGATCATTTACAACGACGATGTGAAGTGCATTACCGGCGTAGTGCAGGCCAGTATGAGAAACGAATCGTACGCCGTCAAGGTAATTCGTTTATTATTATTATTGAGGTTGCCAGGTTATTAAAGGATTCCATGTCTATCGCAATTTTTCAGTAACCATTGCAGCTATGGTTACAACCAGGTACGACGCAGCCTCACATAGCGCGAGTCTACCCACAAACAAAATTTGGGATCTCGACCGATCGCCCGATCGCTCACGGGTCCAATGCAATCTTTTATCAGACGATCATCTCGGTCGACACCCGGACTTTCGATAAACCATTTTTTTAAGTTACTGAAAATCATTATTTTTAGAACAAATGCAATATCAGAATATCATCCTTATTCACACGATTCAAACGACAGCGCCGGCTTGGCCTGCCGGCGTGTGGCAGACGGCATACTTCTTGCATTCGTCGTCTGATGCAGGCATCTTGAGTACCGGAAGTTGCAGTCGTAAACATTTCCGAAACAAGCGATCACTGGCACACCTCTGTCGAAACATATATGACATTCTAGTTTTCTATATCTGTGATTTTTAGAAGTTTAAATCCTACTCCTGATTTTTGAACGGTCGGGTTTTGGTAGCGAAACCTAGCCACATGTATTTGTCCATAACAACGACCCTAGCAACGGTTTGTTTGGACCCATGACGTCACACTTACGGAGTCAATTTCAACATCTGACGTCCCTTTTTCAGACTTGCCACTAGAGCCTCTCAACCTCCCAGGTACCAAATTTAAAAATTGATTAAGTTTGTGACGAACAATCTTTGTGACATGTAATATGTATTACTAGTTCAGACGTGTCTATTAATTTGTTGAACCAATTTTGAACCAAAAGAAACGCAGGGCGTATCGTGTCCCAAACGTCTCAAAGCCACAGATAGCGGAAGTGTCTGGCCATCAATAGATGGCCAGACACTCGGTGACCTTTCGTGGCCTTTTGGCTTCTTCTACAGAAGTGACGCCGCGCTTAGCAACCACCTAGCAACGCAGGACGCCGTGCGAGCGACGCGCGCCTGTCCGCCATTACCGATCCCACAATCCACGCGCGCGCCTCTAGGATCACATGCATTCCTGTGCACCGACCTTCGACCTTTTTAAAATTTTACTAATTAAAAGACACCCCCCCCCCCCCCCGCTAAAAAAAAGAAAAAAAAAATTAAAATATACAGCTGATAAAGGTTAAGTGCACGCTCACGTCAGGCTTCCTACTTTAAAAAATCTAAATAATAGTACCTTTATTTTTTTCCAACAAAAAGTATGTTGAAAAGGTGACACGTGGAAAAAGCTGTAAAAACAGCTTGACGAGCCCTGAGCCCCCTAAACCAGCAGTTTTTCTTTGATTTCTTTGATGCAGGCACCAAAGAAATTTTACAAAAATAAAACATGACATCAGCTTTTGCCTTCAAAATTTCTTTTTATAGGATAGAGCGATCACCACAGTTGCGATTATAGCAGACCGGTTCCTAGATAATGGTCGGTCTATGTGGAGCACAAGTTCGTCTGCTTCTTTTGCAAGGGTTGTGATGACGCCAGAGAGACGCCGAGCTCTGATTGGCTCTGCTTGAAGGATAGTGGGTAGACCTCGAAGCAAGCATGCCTTAAGGTCTACCCACTATACTTCAATCAGAGCGAATTAGAACCCGGCGTACTTCTGACGTCACCACAACCCCTGCAAAAGAAGCAGACGAACTTGCGCTCGGCGTAGCTTCGATCTCATGGCACACGCACAAGAACTAACTGCTAGCTGATGGAGCCATGATGCTGATACTGCCGTGATCAAGACCATAATGCGACTATTTGCAGCGAAGCAGAGAAGATATTCTATGCTAAACGCTGTGCAATTTTTCTCCCCTGCCTTCTTTTCCAAGCCATGAAGTGAATAAATTGAAACTTTAATTGATGCCTTCCGTTAAATGTTGCTTTACGTAAGAAAAAGCTATTTTTTATGTTTTGTTTCTCGTTCATTCTTATCTACTTAAACGATACTGGGATCTCAACACTGTTACGACTCACCAATCAATTGAATTTAAATTTATTATTTCAAAACGAACTAGCTTACCATTTATAGATAGTCGTCTAAAGCAGTTAACGAGAGTTAACTGCTTTAGACCAGGGAGGAAAAACCTCGATTAAGGTTCGCGGTAGGTATGCACAGGTCGATCACCCTACATCCGGACTATCGCCTCGAAGAAGTCATTTAACTCGTTTGACAAGCTGACGCATAATAACAATTTCTTACAAAACACAAGTTTATTTGAAAGGATCTCGTTTGAAGATGACATTCTGTAAAGCATTGACCTTCTTTCTTCGCTCGCTAACCCGAAACCTGTACTGAAATTTCGTCAGGTAGGAACTTGTCATTGTACACCCCTTTCAGAAAACTAAAGAAATTAACTAAAACTGAAAATATAAAAAAAATTTGCGCTACGCACCGAGCTTACGCGAAGCCTATGAACGTGCTGGTTTCGCCGCGCGTACGGACGAATAATTGACAAGGGTACAGAGAACTAAGTCACTGTACTTCCCCAATAATCACGAGACGGAATAGATACTGCTTTAAAATAAAATGCAACAGTCATACGTTGGAAAGAACCAAGAGCCCAGCACACAAGTACAGCGCTCCAGCGCCGGCTGGGCTCGAAGATGGCGAACTGTGACTTGGCCACGGCGTTCCCGTGACGTGCCATTGACGTAGTTGACGAGCTGACAAGCAGGCCACGCCTGTCGGCCAAACTCTTCCCCGTTCTGAAGCGGCTTATGATTGCTCCACAGTAATTTACATCGCAAAATTAATCGACAAGAAGGCAGAAGAAGGAAGTACGAAAAAAAAAAAAAGCGTTGTTTAGCTTGTCAGTGACCTATAGATGAGCCACAGTGTTATACAGAATTCACAGAAGATTTCTCTTTTGTTTCATTCATTATTCGACGTGGGTTTATTCTCTCGCCAAGTGCGCTCATTTCTGGCTTCCTCTTTCTCTATCAGTCTTTTCCGGAACATTCGAAACAGAATAGAACAAACGGCACCGAGAATCGCTATTATATAACGCAGCCATACCATCACGGCTCTTACGCAATTTAAAACGCAGATGAAAAACAAAAAAAACAACAACAAGTAACCCTGAGGGCAAAACCCTGAGCGCCCATGAGCACGCACCTGGTATGAAAATAAAACATAGATATACGCAATAATTAGAATGGTTACTAAATTTATCGTCCGGGGGGGGGGGGGGGGGGGGGGGACAGGGATAGAAGGGGAGGAGAGAACATTTTTCCCTAATTAACGTAGGCCACGGCGGACGCTTACGAGTCGCTTGAACCAACCTGGTTTCAGACGCACGTCAACTGTATTAGCGGGATTGGACGCCGCGATACGTGGAGCTCGTGGTCACGTGGCACCTTCCTCGACGCTGGAATGGATAGGAGGGCTCGTAGCCTCAACAGAGGTCCAGTTTAGGGACGACCACGCCTCCGTCGCGGCAGCGAGAAAAAGACAGTGCGTGAAGGAGAAACAGAGCAAGAGAGAAAGAACGAGAGGCAGAAAGAAAAAACGGACGCGACTGCAAACGGGGAATTTATGGTTGCCGTTGCGGTCGCACGCGGCGTTTCTGGCGGCGCTCTATTTTGAGAGCCATAAAGTATGCCAGTTCCGGCGATTACTCTTAAGTATATCTGAGCTCGTATACATACGTAGATAGAAACACCTAGGCGCACATTAGGGAGCCTCATGTTATGTGCCTGGTCGCAGACGATTTACCGAAGACTCCGTCGGGGGATGGCTGGCTTAGAGAGCCTAGATGTACGAGAGGGAGCAACTTAAACCGTGAAACGCCTTTGGAATTTCGGAGCGGATACCTGCTGCTCAGATCGGGCGCATGTGCGCGTGCGTGCGTTGTCGAGTGGCGAGTATGATAGCCGGAGGAGGGAGGGGCCAAGTCGCTTTAAGACGATCGACGAGCTCGCCTCCTCCTTGTTGCGTGTTTTGCAACCGAGGTCCACAAATCATGTGAATACGATCAAGCGGTTGCAAACACTCCGAAATATGGGCACTCTTGGCTGGCTCGCTAAGTGCCGTTTTTGCTACGCTCCTTTTAGAGCGCAGCTCTTAGGGGCCCGTTTCCAGCCTGAGCGGCGTCGCCGTCGGCGTCGGCGTCGGCGTCGGCGTAACCGCGCCCCTCCCTCTCCTCCTCCTCCCTCTCCTTCTCCCCCTCCTCCTCCCCTCCTCCTCCTCCCCCTTCTCCCCTCCCCTCCTCCTCCTCCCCCTCTTCCTCCTCCCCCTCCCCCTCCTTCTCCTCCTCCTCCCCTCATTGTCCGGCTTGAGCGGCAAGGAGGAAAGCAGTGCGAAGGTGGAGGAGGGGGGAGGAGAGACGAGGAGCCGGAGGCGAGGGGGGGGAGGAGCTTGAAGGACGAGGAGGTGGTAAAGGAGAGGGAGTGGGAGCGGGAGGCGAGGAGGACTAGCAGGCATGATCACGAGGGAGGAGGAGGAATATACCCTCCACTCCTCCTCCTCAAGAGCTGCGCTCCAATTCGGCGTTACAGGAAGTTGTAAACGGCTTTCACTTTTTTCTCATGACTTGAAAAGGGCTAACGCTACGGCCAGCTGTGCACCAATTAGAAAGAGGGAGCCAAGCTCGTGACAGCTTTCTTTACGGCAAAAGTTTGCGCCGAAGGTAGGTTGTCACGTGACTCTTTCCGATGTTGTGATTGGTTCGTTGGGGCCGCAGCTTTCGATCTTTGCCAAGTTATATAGCAGACAACGCTTCGCGACGTTGGCTGCCGGAAGTGGTCGCGCCGTCGGCGGAAGTCTTGAAGGAGCACGGGTGGTTTTTTTTAAGTGGGTCACTGAAGGCCCGTTCACACTCTTGCGACCGAGTACGACCGAGAGAGACCAGACCGGTTTTTAAGCCTCTTGCGATCTCTTAGAACCAGCTCCGCTGCAGCGCATCCGGTCCTAAGAAGTCGCAAAAGGATTAAAAACCGGTCTGGTCTCTCTCAGTCTTACTCGGTCGCAAGAGTGTGAATGGGCCTCACTGAAGCTGTCGAGGCAATTATTTAAGAGAAAATATGTAGGAACGTTTTTATTTTTTTTTCGTCTGAAAGACACGTTTATTATGGAAAGTGCGGTTAAGTTCCCACCGAAGCAGTAGGTTTAGTGGCTTCAACATCGTACTCGCAAAGCTAAAGGAATATATATATATATATATATATATATAACCTTTAGTTTAATAGTAAGGATGAAGACGAAAACCACATAGAAAAATCAGACCGCCGTTCTTCGACCGTATTCTCTTTGACACCACCAAGAGTAAACGCGTCGAGCAAAATGATGGAAAAATTTGTGACATTCTATCAGCAGGCAAATTATGGTCAGAGAAGGAGAACATTTTTAAAGGCGTGAAAGGAACATCGAGTAAAGCTCTCGAAGAGCGAAGTACCATGGCACACTACAACGGCATCCAGTAGAGGATCGAAAGTCACTGAATCCTGCAAAAGAAGCCCCTCCCCTGCCTGCAATCCTGCCTGCTAGCTCAAACAGATGCGCACATACGGGCGACAGAACCCCGGTCTTAGTTTCCATGGCAATCGCCATTTTTGTCCATTCCAACCTCCGAAGCTTCGAAATGGTCGTTCTGAGCCACTCGCGGCAAGCGTCGCGCTAAAAGCGTTCCTCGCCAATATATGCGTCGTTGACACTGTGCCAATGCAATCAATTCATTATTCACGCTCATCTCCACAGTTCAGTTACAATTATATTGTTGTTCTTGCCTATTTCAAGACAGAAAAATTATTTTTGAGGCCGGCAAGCGCCGACGCCGCACGGGGTAGCGGTGAAAAAAATGTGCGCTTGTTTAGCGTGTGTGATGTGATGTGTGGATAGAAAAATCTCGGTATTCAAGAAATGTCACCGGGAATTTGAGTTGGCACACCAAAAATAAACAGGCCAAGGAGAAACAGCTAATGTCATTAATAAAAATGACGACCGTACGGGGATAAATTGTTTAGTGGGATAAATTGACCTTTTCCTAAAAAAGGTGTTTCGCTTGCGCAAAAAAAAGATGGTATCGTTGCCCGTCTGGCTAGAAGCAAGTGGGCGGGCCGCCGTTCCTAGGCACACGTTGTAACCCCTGCAAAAGCAAGAAATGCGTCGTGGGTCGCCTTGCTTCTCCTAATGCCAGCCCATTGCGCCCCCAATGGCTGCAAGAATTAATTTTTCAAAACAAGAAAAGCCAAGTTTTTTTTTTTTTTCCGTTAGGCCTTACCATCTAGTTTGACTACACCACTGCGTCGGACTAAATTTAAGAATGCGCCAAAGGGACACCACCATGTAACTAGCCACGGCATCGGTTCGGTCCGCGGACCAACCAAAATAGCCAGTAGCCCTCACGATTTATGTGACATGTGGGCATTGCAGAAGAGAAAGACGGATAAAGGAGTGTTTTCAGTGGTGTCCACGCTGTTTTCCGGTTCTTGCGGGTGAGTAGTACTGACAGATCCTCAGATACGTCAGCGCGACGTGGACCTCGATACCAGAGTATTTGCGCATTGCAAAGGAACCTGGCGGTAATGAGGGTGCGCACGTAGTTCCCGGCGCATTCTTAACTTGCATTTGACTAGAGTGTCTGATTTTCACGCGTTCTTGTGAAAATGTGACGCGATATCCAGTTCTATCAGTCACATGTTCGTGCCAGTAGTTTTTGACAGTTTTGTTGGCTACATGATACAAAGCATAAATACGCGCCCTGGCTCTCGAAGGCGCGATTGACGCTCCTTAGTAAACTTCATAATAAAAAAAAGGAGCTAATTTTTTTTAACGGCGTTTACTCTGCGCATTGCGTTAGAATAGTGTCAGTTGCATGCACCACGCGGAAAGGGAATCAAATTGGTAGATATATTGTTGCGAAATCGCTTCACAGAGTCCAGCCCTAAAATTCGACCCACAAAAAAATAAATTCCTTTTTTCGTAGAGATTTTGAACTTCAACAGTAGAAGAAAAAGAAACTTAGGTGTTTAATGGCACAGCGGCAACTAAGGCCATAGTGTGCCAAACACAAGGTAAGTTAAAGGCAATACTAAAAAGACCTATAGTAGGTAGTTCCATTTTAAAACTATGGAAAATGAATGATTAAAACCTTACAAGATACAGGCCTATTAAGGCCTCCAGAAATTTTAACCAAGGCTCCACTAACCAGAGGCACTCTAAAGGAATTTCATTCACGCAAGGAAGTATAGAAGATGTGCTGGCGATACAAGATCGCCGGCTCTCTGCCACCACTAATCTTCAAGCAAACGTAATAGAAAAGAAAACAAACTAAAATTCATAGCCGATGTAGGATGCCAATGCTATATAAAAACTTAAAAACTTGACGGTGCGGCACAAGAGGTTCGTCGCCCAAAAATAATGCCGGGTGGAACGGGACGCGATTCCGGAAAAAGGTAGAGAAAAAAGTGGTGCGTTCGTGATGGTACTTAGGACATACGATAAGAATATGCAAGACGCTCAAAGACTGGTTACAGTGTTCACATTTCGGAGCTGCCTCTGCCCGTAGGAGGTACCCATGCGTGAGATGGGTGTGTCCCAGTCTCAGACGACAGAGCACAACCTCAAAGAAGCGCTCCCTGTGTCGGCAACTTGCCCATTCCCGCAGGGTAGGTTTCACACAATGAAACTTGTTGTGTATTTCCGTGTCCCATTCTAACTGCCACTTTTTCTGGATTGCTTTTTTAAGACTGTGTTTGTAATCAGTGTACGGAATGCACTTGATATCCACTTGCCTTTCAATGCACGTACTGGCAGCTCTATCAGCATCCTCATTTCTCTGAATACCGACGTGACTAGGCACCCAACAGAAATTGATGAGTAAATCTGATTTTGCTGCAGTGTGCACAATGTTCCGGAGCCTAGTAACCAAGGTATTCTTTGACTCTTCCAAAGAAGCAAGTGCCTTTAAAGCGCTGAAAGAGTCTGAGTAGATAACAGAATGCTGGATAGCGTTTTCTATAATGAATTCAACAGCTAAAATTAAGGCATATAATTCTGCAGTAAATATTGAGGCTCTGGCATCAAGACGCCTAACAACCTTCAATGTCTAGCTTATAACAGCACAACCAACAGCAGAGTCACTCTTAGTACCATCTGTGAAGAAACTCCTACAGTCACTGTACGTATAAGCAACCTGGGAAAACTCCTGCTGCAGGGCAGCAACAGGAGTTTGCCGCTTATTATATTTGATCAGAGTAAAATTGATTATGGGTGCTACGCACTCCCAAGGAGCCACTGCCAGTGGAAGTTGGGCAACTAGGCTGAAACTGTCAAGGTTGTAAGCCTGTGATTATGTTTTAATTCTCTGCGTAAAAGGGGGTAGGACAGATGGCTTGTTCTGGAATGTAGTTGCACAGCGAGAATCCTGAATTGCTTCCTGGATCGGATAAGAAGGGACAGAGCGAATTCTTAATGCATACTGGAACTTTTTTCAAGTGAATATTCATTACTCTCAGCATATAGGCTAGGAATAGGGGACGTCCGAAAATCACCAGTGGAAAGCCTCAGACCTTGATGGTGGATCGGGTCCAACACCTGAAAGGTAGACTGACGTGCGGATCCACACACTACACATCCATAATCCAATTTTGAAAGAACCAAGCAGCGATAGAGACGAAGGAGGCATTCCCGATCGCTACCCCAAGACTTGTGTGAAAGCACCTTTAGGAGGTTCATTGACCTTGAGAATTTCTGTTTCAGGTAAGGTACATGACTAAGGAAATTCAACTTTTATCAAATATCACTCCTAGAAACTTGTGTTCATTACGAACAGGAATTGCCTGCCCCCTCAAGGTCAGACTAGGCTCTAGGATCATGCCCCTACGTAATGAAAAGTTGACACATCCTGACTTCTCTGGTGAAAAACTAAACCCATTGGCATCAGCCCACCTCATCAGACTATTAACTCCCAGCTGAAGCTGTCTCTCGCAGACCGAAATGTTACACGAACAGCAAGAGATCTGCAAGTCATCCACGTAAAGAGAATAGGAAAGTGATTGTGGGATAGACTTTGCAATAGAGTTTATTTTTATTAAAAATAGTGTTACGCTAAGAACACCACCTTGTGGAACTCCATTCTCTTGGACAAAACTACGAGAGAAGGTTGTACCAAGCTTGACATGAAAGTATCTGTCTTCCAAAAAGCTTTTGATGAGTGAGAGCATTCGGCCACGAATTCCGTACGAGACAAGATCGTTAAAAATTCCATACCTCCCTGTTGTGTCATAAGCCTTCTCTATATCAAAAAAGACAGAAACACAATGCTGTCTATTAACAAAAGCCTCACGAATAGTTTTCTCAAGTCGGACGAGGTGGTCCACCGTTGAACTGTAAGCACGGAAACCGCACTGAAACTTGTCGAGGAGGTTATTTTCCTCTAAAAAATGGACCAATCTTGAGTTTACCATTTGTTCAAAGGTTTTCCCTAAAGAACTTGTGAGGGCTATGAGCCGGTAACTTGAGGGTAGTGATGGATCTTTTCCTTGCTTGAGAAGCGGGATAACCTCAGCTCTTTCCAAGAATCTGGGAAGACCCCTTCTCTCCAGATCTGGTTAAAAAAGCTTAAAAGCGCCTGCAGGGTATTGGAATGTAAATGCTTGAGCATACAGTAGTGAATTCGATATGGTCCCGGGGACGTATTTTTACTTTTATTTAATGCTGCCTGTAACTCTCGAAAAGTAAAAGGTCTATTATAGGGTTTTCGTAGTCCTCCAGAGCAATTTATTCTCTTCTTCTCTATAACACTTTTATGTTTTAAAAATGCAGCCGAGTAATGTGATGAACGCGATACAGATGCAAAGTGCTCCCCTAGAATATTGGCCTGCTGCTCAAGGCTAGGCAGTACACCACCTGGCAGAACAAAAAGCGGTATGGAGAAGGCTCGATAATCCCCATTAATTTTGTGCACTTTTTTCCAGACAACTTTTACACTGGTGTGACTATTAACGGAGGAGGTGTATTTCTTCCATGTCGTCTTTTTTGATTGACGACGGACATATCGAGCCTTCGTCCGAGCCTGTCTGAAGGCTAAAACATTTGGAGGGGTCGGGTACCGGCGTAGCACATCCCATGAACAATTTTGTTTTTTTTCGAGTCTCACTGCACTCCTTAGTCCACCAAGGTTTTGGCTTAGCAGGAAGGCGTGTAGAAGACTGCAGAATAGCTTTATGAGCTGCCTCAATTATAGAGGCAGTAAGGCATTTGCAGGCATCATTTACATCCAAGCCAACTAAAGTTTCGGGGATAATCTCAGATGAACTTTCAAACATGGCCCAGTTTGCCTGGTCTACTTTCCAGCGTGGTGAACGTGTCATGAGAGAGGATGAAGGAGCAGTGCACTTTAAAATAATGGGGAAATGGTCGCTACCATATGGGTTAGGATTCACATGCCATGAGAAGTTAGGGAAAAGTGTGGCAGTCCCAATAGAGAGATCAATGCATGATGAAGAAAGGTGTTGACAGCTAAAAAAGGTAGGCTCACCAGTGTTAAAAAGACAAAGTGTTCGAGAGAATAACACAGACTCAATAATTTTTCCTCGGATGTCACGACGTGTACTCCGCCATAGAGGGTTGTGACAATTAAAATCGTCCATCAAAAGGAATGGCTCAGCTAGGAAGCTGGTCTAAAAACGAATTAAAATTTGAGGATTTCAAAGTAAAGGATGGTGGTAGATACAAAGAGCACACTGTCAGAGCTTTGTGAAACATGAACCGTACAGCCACTGCTTCCAGTGAGGTAGACAGTGGGACCTGTACGCAGGGCACTTCTCTCGGGAGAACCACCGCAACCCCTCCAGAAGAACTGACAGAGCACGGACGATCCTTTCGGAATACCTGGTACCGTCTGAGGAAGTTCGTATGGCTGGGATTTAAATGAGTCTCCTGTAAGCAAAGCACACGTGGCTTGTGATCCTCCAGCAAAAACTCCACATCATCCAGGTTACGTAGGAGCCCTCGACAGTTCCACTGCATTAGCACAGAAACCATTATTAAGATATGAAATTATGAGCACACGGATGAACAGTGAGAAAAAGTCATCCCTTTGGAGGGATCACAGGTTTTTTAGTTTTTTGCTTGGTTTTCGGATTCTGCCACTCCATCTCCTCCTAATCAGACTCAGGGTTAGATGGGGAGGTGGATAGGGCAGGAGCACCGCTCTCCTGAACTCCGCAAGCAGGCTTGCCTGCCAGCTTGGGAGGGTCGGAGCTGCGAGATCCTAACCTGCGGCCACGACCAGAACCTGACGGGAGGGTGGCAGATGTACTGGGGAGGCATTCAACCCCTTCCATCTTCTCCACCTCCTTCTGTGTTACAGAAGCTGCATGAGGGCCATGCAGCTCCCTGGTTACAGGCGGTCTCTCCAGGGAGTGAGGCCGAGGGCCTCGCTTTTTCTTCCTGGTAGGAGACCGTGCAGACTGTACAGGCGCAGCAGGCGCTGGCCTGTCTTGGGATGTGGGAGCAGCCCGCGAACCCTCTCCGCGAAGAGAGGGAACCTGCTGCCCCTGGGTAGGCTGTGGGGTCCTGAGGGCGGCAGCCAGGTCTTCGAGCAAGACCTGGGTTGCCCTTGACTCCATACGCGGCGCAGGACCCCGGCGCGCCACGTCGGCATACGAGCCTTGTGCAAGGAATGACCAGCGTTTCTTGGCCTCAAGGTATGTAATGTTCTCTTTAGCCTTTAAGCTCAGTATCTCCTTTTCCTGCTTCCACAGGGGACAGGCACGGGAGTACGCTGCATGGGTGCCTTTGCAGTTGGAGCAGCACACAGTGTTTTCACAGAAGTCTGCGACAGGTTCGTTGCTGCCACACTTGGCGCAGATCTCTCTTCCACGGCAGCTCCTGGACCCATGCCCGAACCTTTGGCACCTGAAACACCTTGGGGGTTCGGCACATAAGGACGGACACGGCAGTTCAGATAGCCTGCCTTTACTGTCGCTGGGATACAATGCCGCTCAAAAGAAAGAATAAGATGTTTTGACGGAATCTCCTGACCCTCGCGGCGAAGTATAATCCGATTTACTGCAATGACACCCGAGTTTTGTAGGCCTTCAAGGATCTCATCCTCACTTACATCTAGCAGGTCCTCTTCGGAGATGACACCACGCACAGTGTTCAACGTCCTGTGTGGTGTTACCGTGACTGAGGTCTCGACGATGCTCTTGATCTTCTGAATGGCCACACTTTGCTCTTGTGTGGTGAACTCAACAAGAAGGTCCTCAGAATGCAACTTTTTTGCTTGGTAGGATGGTCCGATCAAATGCTCAAGAACCTTGGCAACAATGAACGGAGACAGCTTGGCGGCAGGGCGTTGATTGTCTTTAGAGTGAACTACAAAAAACTTAACAAAGTGTTGTGTTTCTGGTGCTTTGGCGATGACTTGTTCCGGACAGGGCCGCTTGGATGCCTGCCTGGAACCGGGTTTAGAGAGAGAGGAAGCCATAAGAGGCGGAAAGTGTTCAGAACCTGTGGTGTGCCGCCCACTACGGAGCCCAACAAGGGAATAGTTAACGGACCATAACAAAAAGGGCTTTGCTGGAACCGTTAGACTATTAGCACTGCCCAGGTACTATAACCAGGTGTGGTTTTGGACGAGGAGTCTGTCGCCACCCAAGGTTAGCCCTTGCCGCCAAAGGAAATGAAAAAGGAAAGAAGAGAAATGAGAAGAATGAAAAGAAGGAGAAGACAAAGGTAAAAGAAGGGAAGGGATAGTAGAAGTGGCGACTGACTGAATCATCCTGGTCGGGCCAAGCCAGGACACCCGTCTACGGGAAGCGGGGGCCGAAGTGGTGTATCGCCTCACCCGGGGGGCCCCGAAGGGTCCAAACCTACCCCGGGTTCGACTCAACCACCAGGATGCCCGTTTCCCCGGACACGGGAAAGCCACGCACAGCCAGACGTGGGCGGGCGAACCCACATGGCTCGGGGTCCGTGGAGACGCCACTCTCCAAACACCTGCTTTCACAGGTGCCCCCTGCGGGGAACTTGAACAGTAGCCGACACTACGAGCCGATGGTGTAAGTTTATCCTCCGTTTAACTTTAAGCGCAAGCGAGGCCGAAGCTAAAAGCACGAACATGGAACCCTGAAGAGTGTTTGAACTGCACGAACGCGCGTGCTTGGCAGGGACTTTGAAAGCCCGGAGATCGCGCTTGTAGCTTCCGCCACGCTCACACTTAAAGTAAGACGGAGGCCGTGTTCCGAAATTTACTCGATCCTACTCCAGGGTAAGGGTTTTGTACCTTGGCGTTCTAAAACCTACCCACGTCCAGCGTTTTTCAATCTGTGTTGTCACGTGACACGACCGGCCGGAGTAACTCGGATCCATTTGGTTAAGATTCGGAATACAGCCGGAGTGTAGCAGTGCCAGAAGGGTGAAGTATAACGTCGATTCTTATTCGGATATATGCTACTACGGGCTGCATCAACTAGCGCAGTGAATGCGCGGTGACCTTGCATTTTTATAGTTTTTGCCGATCGTGCGTCTCCTAATTTTTGGATGCATGCGCTCTGACTAATAAAGAAAAGAAGTGTACTAACGCTTGCACAAGCCAACAAGTTTAGTACAGTGCTGCCACCAGGTACCCTGGCGGCCGACGGAAGAAAGCAGAGGGGATCGTCGGCGCGACCGCCGCCATTTATCAATCATTCAGGTCTTTTCCCCGAGCACAAACAGCGAGGCGAGGAGCGCGCTTGCCTAGTGGCCGCCATTTAGGGGCCTCAATTCGTTCACTTATTTAAGTAGCTGCAGCCGCTAACTCGGTCGTCCGACGCGGTTGTTCCCATCAAGCTTTTACGTCCAATTATCCATTCTCGCAGCCGACGACTCCGGAAGAGACGACCGAGGAACGTGGACTTGGCTCGGAGTCGGGCGCTCTCCGTGTTGCAGCCCTCGAACACGCGGTGTATTTACTTACGACTTATTTTTTATCCGCAGCACCGCGCCGCCTCGCGTTCAAGACCCTTTCACACAGTGGCGTTTCATTACGCTCAGAGCCCACTCGAAGCTTGACACCGATCTCTGTCTCTAAAGTCCTCTACGGACGGAAACCGACGGAGACGTCAAAAGCATTGAGCTCTGGTTGCAGTAGTGGGCAGAAGCAATTCTATTGCTTCTTTTGCCGCATTCATCGGACACGACCTAACGCTAAACACCAACGTCCGGAGCTTGGCGTGCGAACAGTGGTCTGCAATTACTATTTCAAGCAGAGCTTGGTGCTTGGACGTTCCTTCTACTTTCCCTGAGTTTCAATCTGCACAATGCATGAAATACAGTATTTAAGTAGCGATCATTTAAATTTGTTTAGAATACATAAAACGGTTCTTTCGGGGTGAGGAACCTATAGTTTTATTAATTTCCTCGCTAAATTTAGTGGTGAAACTGACTTTTTGCTTGGATTAAGTGACGTCAACTTCGCCGCTAAATGTAGCGAGGACATTTAATTAGTGTTAGATCATGTGCCGGAACGTCTCATATATGGCCTGAAATGTTCTGAAAACTTTAGCGGGGAAACTGAAATGATGTATAGGCAACGTAACACCCGTTCACCTGACGTCAATTTCCCCCCTAATTTAACAGGAAAATAAGCGAACAAGCGGATGGACGGACGAACGTACACAACTTTGGGTTTGGGAGTTTAAAAAGGCACTTCCTTTTTTTAATGAGCTCCGCCTCAGAGTAACGACACCCCAGGGTATTTAAAAACACCACTGCGGGCAGGGGCGCCGGAACAGGGGGTGCAGGGGGAGCGACGGCTCCCCCTTATTTACAAATGAGGTAGCACGGCTCCCCCAATCTACCTCGGTCAAAGTTTTTTTTTTTTTTTTTTTTTTTGCGCTTATTGATTTTTGTTTTTACAGAGCATTTGGCGCCTGCTGTTTTGTGGCTGCCTCTCCGTTTTCGTTCAGCCATATTTTCGAGCTATCGCCACAAAAGCCGATCATTTGGGGCCTAGCCCGAAGGATAAGCTCCCAGCGTAAACCTGGCCATGGAGAAAAAGACCCTGGAAAAATAGCGATTTCGACGTTCGCCGTCTTCAGTAGATAAATTGTTGTAAATGACCCTCGTAGGAAGAATTCGTCAAGCTGGCCTCCCGTCGCAAGTACGCGGCCTTCGGGGTCTTCAAAAAGCTGGAAGCCGTTTCACTGTCAAAAGAAGTCTTCGGGAGCTTGAATTAACTTAAAATGCCCTTCACATTCACTGAGTGAGGGGGGGGGGGGGGCAGTTGGGTCCCTGGAGAGCTTGCGATTGTCGGTGAACGGCATACTCACCGTTTTAAACTTACTATTCCCGTGAATGACCTTCAGACTGTACATAGATAAAAAAAAAATATATATATATATATATATACACCACTCGGTTTGCCCGCCTGCCACAAGTGCGCGACTTTCAGAAGCTTCAAAAATCGCAATGTCTTGGGGAAGCGCCAAGATAATTTGTGAAGACCGCGTCTTCTGTTTGTTTCGCCTCCAAAGAGTTTTCCGGAGCCAGTCTAGCGCCCTTGGGGGCTTCTAGCGTTAGCCGCACTATTCCTGTGAGTGACTTTCTGAACTAGCCGGAAGCATCTCTCGACCTGCCAACCCCCTCTCTCCTGGAAGTGGGGACATTTAACTACTTCAAAAAGGTCCAGTGCCGCGGTGTCGGCGAATGGAAGAGCTGAGTCTAGGAAGCAGGAAGAAGGCGACTCGCTTTCCTTTGGCCAGTAGACGATCCTTCGGAAGCTTGGGGATAAGCGGAAAGGTCTGTGCGACGGGGGATTACTTTAAGGATCCTGACAAGGTCAGGCAGCCTTGTTTGGCTTAGACGGGGTCGATGTCTGCGTATACCGCCAGTAGCGACGTCCTTTTGTTGGCTGGTGCGGTGGAGGGAGATGGGGCGGAGCAGAGGAAAAATTAAAATGCTACTGCCACAATCCTTTATAAACAGCATACTGCTGCTGTAGAGCCTGTCCTCTCTGTCCATGACGCGACTGTGGAGAAGTAAACATATAGAGCTTGGCCTGTCTCCAATATTTCTATGGTATTTTTCAACTGTTCAATCCCAGCTGAACTCTCGCCTTCATACGGCTTCAATTTTTCAAAGTTTTTGAGCAAAGCCCTCATGGTCAACAAGCTCCTCGTTCTGCGACGATCCACGAGCAGCAATCTCAGCGTTCTCGACACCCCTACTGGTAAGCCCTCAGTTTTATCGTTTGATATAAGCATTTATATTATTAGCAATTTTCTTGATTTTCCCGACAATTTCTGGATGCAAAACAGTAGTACTGGTCACAACGTCAGCTTTTTACACCACAATAGCAATCATTACTGTAATTTTATAAGAACTAGAGTCCCCAAGCACAAGATAATAATAATAATAATAATACTTTATTTTCCATTTAAAAAAATTGCAGAGGCCGAGAAAAAAAGCCGTGTTTAAACGGCTTGAAGAGCCCTCGGCCTCCTCGAAAGTTCTCCACGATGCCCTGAGAAAGGATTTTTTTGAGCTGGTCGATACTCTGACGGCGGAAATTCACAGGAGATTCACGCAGCCTGGACTCGACGAGCTTGTTCGTCTAGAAGGAATTGTGACTGATGCCGCCAAGAGGAAGCCTCCCTCTGCCGCAGTCTTGGAAGAGGAACTGGGGCTCCGCACTTTTGATTTCGACGTCTCCCGGCTTGCTGCACAATTGATAATGCTGCCGTCACTTGGAAGCAGCAAGTGCGACACCATCCAAGATGTCCATGCATTGCTGAAAGATCAAGCTCCAAACGTGAAACTAATTTTTGAGGAAGTTTTCAAACTTGTGCTTCTCGTTCTCACGGTCCCCGTATCGTCGGCATCATCCGAACGATCCTTCAGTGCCCTGCGACGTATGAAAACTTGCTTTCGAAGCACAATGTCACAGGAAAGGTTGACTCATCTACTCTTATTGCAGCCTGGTGCACGGCGCGCTGACGGCCACTTTGAGCTTAGATTCCGTAATTCAAACCTTTGTCGCACGAACCGCGGAAAGGAAGTCCACGTTTGGCATAGCATGACTGTGAAATGTAAAAATGCCTAAGTGTGTTTCTGCGACTTTTGACCAGTTCTAACATCACTCAGGCAGGTATGTTTAAACTCTATATTTATTACAAGTTATTGTTATTAGCACCGAGAAGTTTCAGTGGCTCCTTTTGGCGGCCTGCCAGAGTGAGTCAAGGAGACAATATTTCAGCCGAGTCAACTTGCGAACAGTTGGGTATCGGCTGCTGATAACTGGGAAGATCCTTTTTGCTTTATTTTTCGATAGCGTGGTTGTATTTTGATTCGTGCGATCATGACCTCACGAGAAAAATCTCTGTTCTTCCCATGACGTCACGGTGAAAACTGTAGCGACGATTCTGTTCGTTTTTACGGCCAATATTGTTCGTTTATTTTTCTTTGTTTATAAAGTATGCACAAGATATGTAAATTATGTTTATAATTGCGTTGACATCATTTTCTCGCTGACAATGTAAAGGCACATTACTATTGCAAAGTTACTTTAGGCCTACGATACAAATATGCGCATGTTGTAATTTTTCCTGGAGCACGTTTACAACATTTACTTGTTCGTTCCTCCCAGGTGACGGTATCTCACGCGGAATCTTTTTTTATGTTTCATAATATCCTATTGTATGTCTGCAGTTAATATTATGGGATTAGTGAAAATCTGTGGTACTGCTGACCAAGCTTCCTTTTTTCTATCTACATATATACCGGGACACGTGCGGCTGGCTTGTGTGTACGTGTGCAGCTTTTATAACTTTGGTGTCGCTTCCAGGGCTGCCTCAGCGACAGGGCTACCGTGTCATCGATCTATAGATTTCTCAATGTTACCTCTGTTACGTTTAACTCGACCACTAGTTCTTCCTGAAATTCCTTTCCTAGGTTTTCTAAGCAACTGGGACTGCTTTGAATTAGAGTGAATTTGCGCCATCAATACGCATGTATCTTTCATATATCGCATTTATCGCCCTATTCCTTCTAATTACAGAGTCCTCTCTGGTATTTGGTTTCTCCATAATTACGTTAATCATTTATGGACGCAGGAGAAACGTCATAGTGTCAAATAATGCATGTACAGTCCTAATCACACTTGTCTATAACGCGCGAGCGAGCGGCTTTCTCCGGCGAGCGCTGGACTTGTGGCATTCGCGGAAACTAATCTTGTCACGTGGCACAACATAGAACGGCCCGCTCGAGGGGTGTCCTGCCCACTCTATCAGCTTGATAAGCGATAAAAATAAAGTGCTTTATGATATATTTTTGTTTTTTAATGACGACATCGTTGATACGCCTTCATGCTTTACTCTGTTCATTGTTCGAGCAATGATGTTTGTAAAAAGCGTAAGAGCAGCCTTCCGCGTTCGCCGCCAGCTGATAGAGTGGGCAGGACGACACCCCTCGAGCGGGCCGTTCCATGTTGCGCCACGTGACTAGCTTAGTTACCGCGAATGGCACCAGTCTAGCGCTCCCCGGAGAAAGCCGCACGCTCGCGCGTTATAGACAAGTGTGATTAGCACTGTACATAAACAGTCAGTGTGGTCAAATAGAAACAAAAACTTGAGAAAACGTCACACAAAGGACACATTTTTGGTTCTAGCTTTTTAATTATCTGTCACAGTTAGTGCGCTCACTTGTAGCGTGTTTATATCATGGTCTTATGACGGTGTGTTAACTGTGTTTATTTATTCATGTAATCATATGCACGACCCCTGTATAGTGCCCGCATGAGCCCTCAAAGAAAATAAATGATGATGATGATGATGATGATGATGATTTTGATGGTAGTATTTTTTTTTTTTGCTCCCCCAGAGGAAAAATAGTTCCGACGCCACTGACTGCGGGTTATCTGAAGCTTTATCGGAAATCACAGGAAAATGCCTTTTCTGCCTCCAGATATGTTAAACAGTGCGTGAAAGGGCAAACGGTATCGCTTGAGATTTTTGACACCGTATCAGAAACTGTAACACTTGCCAATAGACCCTTTTCGAAAATCCCAAAAGCCCGCGCTTGCCGTGCGACGAATCGTGGGAGTCCTTGGTACTTCATTAAAATAAAAGGGTGGTAGTAGAAAAATCGGCGGCCTCCATGTGAGGCGCTTTGTGTAGAACCATAGCATGTAGCGCTGAGCGGTTTGCTAGACAACATTTAACCCAGGCTTGTGCATTAGGAATCAACGTTGAATTTGCTTAGCTTCAGTAAAAACAGGTTGTGTAAAACTATCAAACACCTAGCAGCACTGGAGAAAAATATAGTCAACCTAGGATCCGTGTTCAAGAACTGAAAACAAATCGCCAGTAAAAACCATAAGTTGCGACTCAAAGGAGATAAATGTACGAAAACCATGTTGTCATGAAAAAAAAAAGTTTGATTCAAGAAATTTGAAGAGGTGGGAATACATGATATGATCTAGGACCTTCCAGAGATTTCTAATCAGCGAGATTGGTCAGTAATTGTTACGAGAGTGTTTGTCACTTGATTTGTGTAGTGGAACGTGCACCTTGTTGATTTTCCAGTCTTCTGGAATCGCGCTAGTTTGTAAAGACCACTCAAATATTTTAGAAGAAAAAAATGCGCTATATATTTTAGTGCTTTAAAAAATAGTATTAATATTAACTATACCACTTGACAAGTGAACCTTAAAATTATCAAGCAAATTCACCATTCGATCAAAATAAAACACAACTTGATCCAAAGGAAAAAAAAAAAAACAATATAACCTTGAAAAAAAGTACAACACTCGACATCCCCAGAAAACCATTTCACAAATGCATCAGTACGCAATTTTGCGCGATCATGGTTGGACACAGCAGTACCATCTAAGACACAAAGAGAAATAATATATTTCTTACTCTCAATCGCAACACTTCGAAACATTTTGATACCGGATGACAACAACGAAGGTAGGGCTTGGGTTAAAAAATATGTTTTGCTTCGTGGATTGCTTTTTAATAGAAAGCGGCAGAATTTCAGTAAGCTGTCCAGCGCTCAGCAGTGTCCGTACACTTCGCAGTGTAAAAGAGGAGTTTCAATTTTACTCGCGGTTGCAACGCAGTCAAACGCAACTGTGTTTGCATCTTAAGCATTTTGCGAACGTCATTGAGCAACTCTACAAATTTGTTGCGGCTTCGGTAGGGGATCGCGTTAACGCGTGCGTTACATTCCGTTTTGAGCGTATCAGAAGCTCCAAGAGCGAGCACCGAGCCTTCAGCGTCTATGCCAAGCACGCGCACTCGTTTTGGGGCCACATATTTATGCTTGTGGAATCGGGTTAGTTAACACATAACGTGCTGGTCGGTGCACGTGGAGCGAAAGCTCACGCTTCCGAATCCTGGGCCGGTACGGTAGTGAATGTGCATGGCTACTCCTCCCGGCTGTTAAAGGGGCCATGAAACGAATTTTGGGTTGGGATGAATGATTTTAAATTGGGACTTTACTAATCGCATATCGTTTAGTTGGCCAAAAGAAAGAGGCTAGAAAGTCAAAAGCCAGCTTTTCGGTACGAACATTTGAAAATATAGCGAACTATTTTGTACCTTCTTGCCTTCGAAAGCTCTCCGCCTTTTCACTACGATACATCCGCGGTTCCAAAAGCGCGTCACCGGCGCCAAACTGACGTCAGCAGAGCCCAGCTCACGCTTTGGACACGAGAACTGCGTCACTCCGACGTATGCGCTCGTCAACAATCAATCCGTCGACGAATATTCGGATTCGCGTTCGTGGCCAATGAGTGCCCTGACGGAACTTATTGTAACTGGGGAATGACAAGTTCTGTGGTGTGCATAAAAAGCACGGTGGAACCTAGAAGTCATCGCGCCGGTGCCGAAGGAATGTCACGACCACGTGATTTCACAATTCGCATTTGAGTTGAGGATTAAAGTTAAGGAGGAAGAAGTAGGAAAATCGTTTCATGACCCCTTTAAGATAGCCGAAAGTAAGATTTTGAGATCACGTGACCCGTTTCGTTGTTACAACTCTTTTGTGGTGCATTGTCAAGGCTAACACAGCTTCCACAGTGCTGCATATCCTGCACTGCTGCGAGAACATGTCGGTTCGCCCTGCACCTCATTCGCATGCGCTTGCGTAACAAGCCTTGACAGAGTTGGATCAGGCTGGCGTTTACCACGTGGCAGAAAATAACTGGCGCAGAGTTTTCCTTATAGGTACAGAGCGCGACACTGTTAGCGCGAACAAGCGATCGCCAGTTTTCCCACTTTTTCTCTTTGAAACCAAGGGATGTCATCCAAGTTATTATTGCTACGGAAAGAGCTCATATAGTTCTATAATGTAAGCGATAAAATTTCATGCTCGCTAATACTATCTAGAAGTCAAATGCGAAAATCCGCCGACGCCGTGTTCGCGCTAACAGTGTCGCGATGTGTACCTTGTTCCAATGAAGCCGATAAAGTGACCAGAAAGTCCTTCCCGCAGGGAGTGCAGCCGCTGGGAAGATACCCGTTATCACAAGCAAACCATCCCTGGGATGCCTGTGCTCGATCCCCTGCTCTGCTCGTTTTATCTGGATCAGTACGGTAGCGCGGCGTGTGGGAGTGTAGGTAATCACAAGTGCGTGATACATGTTAATAGGCACAAGCTCGTAGTGCACCGGCTCATTTTCTCATCTTCAACGGAGACGTCAGACAACCACTGGGACAGACTAACCTGACGCAGTCTACACAGCCATAGAATAAATTGCCATAGAGATGTCGGTCTATCCTGAAACGGAATATGGTGCCTCTGATTAGACGAGCAACTGGGCTAGTGCAGTAGGACTGCTAGCCTGGGGTCTTTTATCTACATCGCACAGGATTCGCACTTCGGTACAATTTTGATCCCCCTAGGAACGGGGTATAATGTTTATCCTCATAGGAGCGGGGACGGGTTATATTTCTGTTGACGTGTTACCGAAGCCAAGCATCTCAAGCAGCTTGCACACTTTCGAAATCAACGCCCTTCACCGAAGATAAGCGGTAGTTTGTTCTAAGCATGCGTCCTGATCATCACGCTTGAACTTGGAGTGAGGTGACAAATTGTGACCTTGCTGCTGAGCGAGTACGGCGTACATTTCGCACCACATAATTTGTAAGAGAACAAGTAGGAATGACCTCCATCATGATGCGATGATGTTACGTGAAAGCCATATATAGTAGTCATTATCATGCGTGCCTCTGTACTCGGGCACCTTTGGTGCCCCTATTTTTGTTACGAAGTTGCACTTTTTTGAACTGCTACAAAAGTTGTTCTTGGGTAATGTACTAGACTACAACCAAATTACAGACTGTCGTCATGAGGTTTGAGCCTTTAACATTACAAATCATTGGGGTAATTTCATTAAAAAAAAATTAAGCTCGTGAACAGTAGTCAGATACAAATTACCATTTTCCCTACACTTCAAAAAAAACAAAAAGGTGTAGACGTTACACCCCTTGTCACATATACGACACCCCAAAACTACAGTTCGACGTACAACGCACTGACGTCGGACTGATGGCCCCGACTTTTACGAGAGGCTCGATGACAGTGTGATATAACATATTAAACAGCTAGAGTACGTCTCAAGGACTAGGTAAAGAAAAAAAAAAAAGAAAGCTCACGTGTTGCAATAAAACCAATAAAACCCCGATTTTTTTTTTTTGGTAAGTCACACGCGCACTAGCTATTTTAATAAGTTGTACAACTCGGCTATCAAGCCGCTCGTGACAGTTGGTACCGTCTGTTCAACGTCAGTGCGCTGTACGTCTAACGGAACTTTTTAGGGGTGTATTATGTGCCAGAACGAATGTAGAAATATACCCCTTTTTTTCGTGTGTAAGATCCACCTTCAAGCGAGCTTTGTACCTTCGGTAACGCTTCGGAGTCTCTTGAGGACACCCGGACAAAGCACGAGGGAAGATAACGAGCGTGTGCTGGAATAAGAGTTGCTGGTGCATGCTGTATTTAACTTTTTAAGACGCCGTCGCACCGCTAAGAGACCAGAGTCATGCAAAAGACACGGTCTGCGGATATTATGACAGAAGTATATGCGAACACTCCTCGAACATGGTTGAAGTATGTTTGCTCACACACACGTTCGAACATGTTGAAACGCAAATATTTTACGACCAATGAAACAGGACCGTATACGAGCAAGAAACACGCCTCAGACTATAGGGAGTTTTAGGGAACCGATTTTGCACATCTGATACGGTACAATGGGCCCTCCGGTTCAAACTGCGCATGCGCGAGTCTGACGCGGTAGCACATACGCAGTTCGTATCGGAGTGCTCATGGTGCCGCATCGCATGTGCAGAACGGTTCCCTAAAACTCTCTAATGGGGAGTTTTAGGGAACCGTTTATGCACATCCGATAGAGTATACGATGGGCCCTCCGGTACGAAGTGCGCATGCGCGGGTCTCATGCGGTAGCATATATACGCAGTCCGTACCGGAGGGCCCATCGGACCGTGTCGGATGTGCAAAAAGGTTCCCTAAAACTACCTAATAGAGAGTTTTAGTAGATTGTTCCCATGACTCTGATAACGATACTCGATACTCCGTCCCCGCCTCCCTTGGCGTTGGCGCTGATAGTATCGTTATCGGTGCTATCAGAGGTATCGGAACGATCTACTAAAACTCTCTAATGTGTTGCCGACTGTCTTTTGCAGGATGTGCTAGTAGTGTGAACACGGCCAACCAGATAGCGTCACCGATCATTGACTATACCGTGTACGCGTCATGTTTTTGTGCTGTCACCTTTCCTCCTCTAGGGAAGGAAAAGCGGAGAGCCCGTTCATCACCCTGATGACTCCTGGATTTTCCACGCCTCCTGGCGGAGGCGAGCGCGGGGTCGTACTCGAGGCTGCGTCAGTGTTCGGTGGTGACTCGTGGTAAATGAGTCAAAAGACTCAAAACGCGAGTCTCTGCCGAACGCTGCCGTCTTGTTCAATCCACAACCCGCGCTGGACTCCGGTAGGGGGCGCAGAAAATTCAGCACGCTTTTATGGAGCTGTTGAGATTGTACACCGAGAGCGTGCATGCTGACGTGGCTAAATAATCCACGTTAGGATTCTTAGCAACATCTGAGGTGACACAATGTGTGTTCCGGAAAATGCACACCCCGAACGCACATTTAGAAGCTATTTAGATACTTCGTTCTCAAGATAGCGATATGAAAATTAATAAACGTTTTCGTGCGGTTTAAAAAGAAAAATTGATTCTCACGCGAAAGAAAATTGTAACGTTTCGTTGTAGTGACTGCCGAATCAATCCTAATATGGTGGGTAACACAACGCAACCTATGGTTGTTGTGGGCCACCAAACAAGTAAATATCAATGATATTATTAGTAGTATTACTAAAAAAACATTTCAGGGGATTACCCGCAGTCAGGGCGCCGTAGGTGGCCAGTAAGATTCCCGACGTGACCACCAGAGCTCGATGCATATTCCTGAAAAGCGGAAAAAAAGGAAACAATGAATAATGATCAATGGGAAGAAGCACTGGTAACCGGGTAAACTAATTGTTTATAAGGATAAACCCGAGACTAGGAGCAACGATGTGTGTCGCAGTTTGCTTTTGTATTTGTTTCCAGTGTCGGGTTTATCATTACAGAGACAATGAATACTACCAACTCACTCTCATGATGTCCGGTGTCAGCAACAGACGTTCGGATTTTCGCGTACATGAACTGGGGGGCTATGTTGCACGTTTTGAACTCCCAGGAGACTAGGGAGAAGGAAGTGACGTCAACAACGCAGCAAATGCAGATTGGATGTTGATTTTGTTTTCTTATGTTAACATCAAATCTGCGGTTGCTCTAGTCGTTGACGTCACTTCCTTCTTCCAAGTCTCCTGGGAGTGCAAAAAGCGCAACATAGCACCCCTGGTCAAAATCACGAAGGCAACCATCTAGTCGCGCATTATCCGTGGCCTCTTTTACGTCACCCTCACCAACAGCCAAAGCCGCCGCTTCGAAGCCGCGCTTCGGAAATGCCACCGCACGGATATAGGACTCAGCAGTACCCGTGCATGCACAGAGTATTCTTTTCCAAGCGGCTGCCTTACACAACACCCTCGACGAAAAACGCCAAGCACACCGGGAGGCTCAACAACATCAGCTGCGCACCTCTCATCAAAGCCGTAAGATCCTCCACGCACTGGGCTGCGACGTCCAGAACGCTGTACCTCCCACCCCTCCAACGTGGAACGCCGTCGCCGGACTCACTATCCTGCCCAAGCCCCTAAATATGAATCCGAAAGCCCACCAAAGACGCCGGCAAACCAGAGCCGACCACGTCGCAACTCCCCCATATGACACTTACTATGTGGACCCTGCTCGTACCCCGGTCGGAACCGGCACGGCGATTGTCGGGCCTCGTGATAACATCGCGCGTCACCACACGACAGTTCCATCACCTACTGACGCTGAAATCCTCGCCCTAAGGTGAAGCCTTCTCTCCCATACTTCCCCAATTATAACTATTTTACGCGATAACCAAAGCGCCCTTCGGGTTTTCGCGCAGAATGCCCTCCACATCCATGCCACATTAGCTCCTCATATGCACACTAACCCCTCCCCCCCCCCCTATCCTATCGGACCCGGGGGATCTCAGTTAACGAGCAAGCTCTTATCCTTGATCGTGAAGCATCAACACCGAGCGGCCTCAGACCGTGGCCGGGCACCTCTGTCCTAAGTCGCAGCATGTAGAACACCGAATACAGCGCCGCGCGCGTCTGAGGGATTTGTGCCAGGATGCACGCACCCTCCCTGCCCCGCCCCCTTCCTTTTTCTCGTCACGGATCTTCCCTCATCAGACAGGGCCAAACACTCAACATTTCCAATGACGCCATCCTACACTATGTAGAACAAAGTCGCGGGTACCCTTCGTGTCAGGTGTGCGGTCTCTATCGAAGTGCTCTCCATACCTACTGGACCTGTCCTCTTGCCCAACCATCGCCACTCCAACCTAACCCCTTCACCCCCTAGTCACTTTCCCGCCCTTGAGCTGGGAGAACTCGACCACCCCGCCCCGGGACGCAAAACCTAGAAGTCCTGTTTAGGCTTCCTACGGGAGCCAGAATCGCGTGTCAGTTTTCCGCGTGCCGCCGCGCCGCTATTCGCCGAGATCCGATCACGTGAGGAGCCGGATCAAAAGTTGTGCGGGAAAGCAGACGTTGCCCGCGCTCCGGCGTACGGTCCTCTGCTTTTGAGTGCGCCGCGCCTCAAACGCGCGGCGCCACTATTCGCCGAATTCAGTCACGTGAGGAGCAGGATCAACATGCCGTGCAGGAAAGACGGCGCTACGGGGATAACCGCACAACTCTGGCTTCCAAAAACTTACACTCAGGCTCCATCTATACTTCGTTTCAGCTTCCGTCCGAGCGCAGCCAAAGCTACGTGTGGCCGGAGCCAATCACACGCCCGCAATAGGTCACGCGATCTCGCCTGCACTTTTGTATCGCTCCGCTGCGCCGCTGGTCGTCCGCGCCGCTAGTGCTCGCCGAGTCTTTCGTCTGCTACGGGTGTATCAAGGGTATCGTCTGCTACAGGTTTAAACAGTGCCTTTTCACGTTCTGAAATTTAGTCACAGGGGACGTCAGTACGTAGGCTGACCGCTGGCGTCTGTGACCGAGCTTTCCACCTTTTCGGCATATAGTTTCGAGATGTAAGTACACAGTGCAAGGTGCCCGATGATCCGGCCGCTGATGTTTCGTTCTATTGTCTGGATATATCAGGGCTTGAGGCGCGGTTCTTTCCACCAGCTTCTCGGCGTTGAATGTGATCGGCAGGTGAAGGGGTGCCCTGATTTCGCCGCGTATCTGAATTGTAGGGGGTCGGACGCTTTTCTTGTTTACAATGCATTCGCGGTACGACACGGCCGGAGTCTCCTGCCGAATTTGAAAGTAGACATTCCAACACGAACTCTCGCGCTTGACGCCCAAACATGCCTTTGCGAAAGGACGTTTTGAAGCGACTCGGTGTGGAAAGCAGCGAAGCACATGATTCGACCATTACGGGAACGAAATCACTAGGAGAAACCGAGTGCTGCAGCCGTGTTGCCAGTGGACGTACGTGTTTTCACCGAACCACATGCATTTACGTATAATAATGAAAACAAACTTCAGATATTTAATTCCTTTAGTTGCAAATCATTCTTAGCAGTACACATCTAGAATATTGTGCAATGTTTACGCAGAAAACAGTTATTTAAAAAAAAAATTACTTTTGCGGACTACTTTGCGCTGCGTAGGAATGCTGTTCTCAGAGTTGCGAACCGTCCCTCAGCCTTTGGCTGCGCTCGGACGGAAGTTGAAACGAAGTATAGTGTCCAACATCCTTTATCTTCAAGGGATTAAACTGCTGACCTCGACATTGACTTTTTTCGGGATGCCGGCAACACACAACGACGACGCAGAGCAAGTGTCCTTTGAAAAAAAAAAAAAAAAAGTTATCTATATCTCTCTCTCTCTCTCCTTCTCTTGCAGTGAAGGAAGTGCGTGAAATCTTAGTTCTTACAAGTTTTTATCGGAGTCACAAGTGGCGCGGTGAAGCTTTCAGTTGAATCGGAATGCAAAAGTGAATTAGTTAATTCGAAAATATTCCCTAATCATCTCAGACAAATGAAAATAAAATGTAATTCTCATTCAATGAATTCAATTAAAGTCAAACGAAAACTTCATTTAAGTTATATTTCAATTGAATTCTGAATATGGTCAAATATATTTTGCGGATTGCATGTTTCAAAGTTGAACTTTTAGGCACACTATCTACAAGTGCGGAAAATAAAAGTTTGTGTTTTGTAGATGTGTAGATGGTTCATTGTGACAAGATGTGACGGTTTTTGTGGATGAAGGAGTACGTTATGTGTGATACAAGTTCCTTTGTGAACTAATAAAGCCAGCATTTGTCAACGGGTGCTGTGTATAAACGTGTCGACTCCAGGTGCGGACTACCTAAGAATTTTTTTAAACTCCTGCGGATATAGTCTGGGAAATACGGGAAATACTTTGAATTAAAGCTCACCTAAATTTAATTTAAATTTCAGACTGAGCCGTTTCACATCGAGCAATAAAGTAAAATAGCCTCGATTCGCAACATATACAATTTTAAAGAAATACAATAACGAGACGAGCCAAGCATCACGGGCTTGTGTACCTGACTCGGCGCGGCTGGTGGCAAATTTAGTATGTAATACAAATATAGAATGGCCACTCACAGTAGAAAGCACCCATTCAAGCAATGAGAAATTATATTAAGAATGGGTAGAAAGGAGTCAACAGCAACACTACGGGACAATAAAAACTGTGTCGTGGAAAAAAATATCAGAGGTAAAAAAGTAACAGTCATCTAGCAATCAATTTCACTGATCTAAATTCCGCAGTGCTTTTTTCAGCTTTTTGCCTCGATGCGGTAACAAAGTACGAAATGTGGTTGGTCATGAAAAATATCCGAACCATAATTCATCCGCGCACGTTAACCATATTTTATTCGGATTCGCGGCTTGCTAAAACGAAGTGACTGTCTCATTGGTCCCCCTTGAACGTACAGAGTTATGATAGGAATTCCAGAAATGTTTAAGTATTCCAGTCTTTTTAAATAGCCCCATAAAACATTGCGGCCGTAAAATTTGGATACCTCGGCACGGTCAAACGCAAAATCCCCTTCAATAAAGAATTGATTCTAGCTCGCCAAAAGAAAGAACACCATGCAATGCGGGTTATCCTGCATCGTCATTACTATATGGTAAAGCGTGTGTTATCATTTTCCTAATAGAAAAAGGCATAATTAATTTAACATTGCAAAGACAGCATGAAACACTTCTTCACCGCTTAAAGAAGTACGTCATATACAAACACCACGGTAAATAACTGTCGAAGTAAATTCCTACGCATTTTACTGAGTTAACATACTGAATATATTCTAAAAAAAGCGCGTGCGTCTACTTCCCCTCACAACACTGGGAGAGCCAATCACCGCTACTTACGGAGGCAGCTCAGCGAATGACAATGCCGAAAGGTATGTTTAGACCAAAAAACGCAGTCTAACTTGGGACATCAAGCAATGCAAAACGTCACGCTTGCAATATTTAATGTCAAAACTCAGGCTGCGTTTTTTGGTCTAACAATATGTTTCGGCATCGTCATTCGCTGAGCTGCCTCCATAAGCAGTGCCGGATTAATGCATTTGGGGGCTCTGGGCTGAGGCTGTTTTGAGGCCTCTACCTATGATAATGGTGGTGGTGATGATGGTGGTGGTGGAGGTAACGATGACGACGGAAATATGTATATTTTTGAACTTGTTAAATCTAGATATGTTTCATCGTATGATTATTGTCAAGCCTTGTTTAGATCCGTAGAATCGATGAAATCTAAGTTTTCCTTGCTGGCATTAAGGCGGAGGCGATTGTTTAGAAGCTATTTCGCAAATAATCAACCCCTCTAGCAATTTACATTATTGTAATTTTGAGTTACAAAATTAAAATCAAATAAACATTGCGGAAAATATTAGGATTTGTCGTTCACATCCCCAGCAACTTAACCACAAAAACAACAACAACAACAAAAAACACTAGATTGCTTCCGTTTAAAATGTCGACTCCGTTCATGAATTTGTTTGACTAGAATTACGGCTAGATGCATAGAGTACATGCCCGGGCCAGTTTATACTAATTGGTCACGATGTCGACTTGTAGCACAGGTGACCCTCTTGCTAACACGTCAAGTGACATCATTAATCACACATGCATTGAGTTATGCAGCAACCGAAAAGGTACCTGCAAAATTCCCATTCTAATTTCGCATTCCCTAAATGGCATGCCTCGCAAATCGACCACTGCCACGAAAATCTAGAGCCCTTATTCTTGTTATTGTTCCAAATTATTGGAAGTGTTTTAACTTCTAACTAGCCCTATATTAATTAATTACTGGTGTGAACAGTGAAAGAAGAGACATAGGCAAGAAAGAAATTTCGTTGGTTGAAGCAGTTTTTATCGGGATCAAACTACTTTGTAAACGCTCTTCTAATAACTGAACCCTCTTTTCGCAAACATACACAGACTTCCACACTTAAACCATAGGAGAATCTGCGTGCGATTCTAAGACATCGACCGCTGTCGTTCGGGCACATTGGCATTTAAAGCATTTATCATAAGAATCGAGAAGATGTTTTCTTTTTGTATCTACACGCTGTCTTTTTGAATGGGGAAAATGTTTCGCATCAGATTTAGTACTAATCTTGTTCTTTTTAAATGCGTATCAGTCGATGGAAGGAAGAGTGTTCAGTTGCACTGGCAGACCAGATATCGACTCTAGAGCACTTTCTTGCAGTTAGTACCCTTCGAAAACTGTTGAGGGGCGTCTTAAGAGACGGCTCCTTAAAACGCCTCTTTGTTGGTGGCTATAGAGACGGTGTCCGTAAGATTTACGGGCACCTTTTCGCATGTTCCAAACTTATCGTTCTGGAATGAACTGCATATGAAGTTTCTCGAAAAGGTTTAAAACAACATGTGTGAACCATCTGCGCTGCTTGCTTAACGCTTGCTTAACTTCCTGCACACAATTGTCCGTAAAACGCGCTAAGGGGGCCCCAGTACAAAAGAAAGCTCCATAACCGTCCTTCCATCAAGCCCCAATTAAAAAAAATCTAACAAGGGGCATGGGAGGCCGTGTTAAATTTTGTTTTTCTGGCACGCTCTTGTACAACGAGCTCACAAACGCCAGCTGATCTAGAGACGGCAACTTTATGGCATCCTTGTTTACTTGTTGAGGAAAAGAGAACGAGAAGGCCATTGCGCCAGAGGCCCTTCGGAGTTTTTCTTCTGCTTTCTACCTAAACTTTCTCAAATAAAAAAAAAAAAACAAAAAAAAAACGACTAACATTTTTAAATTTTCAGAGACCAGCATGGGGCCCACTGACAGCCTGGAGCCCAGGGCTGCAGCCCCCTTAGCCCGTACCTTAATCCGGCCCTGTCCATAAGTGGCGGTAATTAGCTTTCCGAGTGTTGTGCGAGAAAGTAGACGCACGGGCTTTTTTTAGAGTGTAGGAATGCAATAACACGACTTTCAAATAGAGGTGTACAAAGCTACGGGAGCAGACAGCACGAGCTTTTTAAGCGAACAACCTTGAAAAACAGGATGTTCCGTGGTTTTGTGGCGGTTGTAGTTTTGTAAATAAGGAGGTTGGTTGAATACAATTTTTAGCTGAGTTAGAAACGCTGTTTGCCCCTGTTACTTTCTCTTCAACTGTAAAAACATTTCCTCCTTCTGCTCCAGTCTCGGGTTAAGATCATCATGATTTCAAAAGATGTTTCTCCAGTGTTTGTGAAAGGCAGGATAAAATTTATATTGAACTAAAACTCTTAAAGTCGCCAACTTTGCCCCATTTGTGTAGTGGCTTAACAAACGCAGTTTTGAATCCTGTTGGTTAATTTCCCATTTCATTAATACCATTCAACATTTATAAGAGTATATGTTTAAGTTCTTCAAAATTCCTTCGGAGTTAGCGTATCTATAATTCATCAAACCTGGTGACTTCCCATCTCTGAAGGAAACTAAATAATCGCGAAACTCACAATCTGACACTACAGAAAGAAATGCTGAAGCTTCATTGAACTGGTTCGAAGCAATGTTATTTACGTCATCACAAGCCTAGAGTGCCCCAGACGTGCGAGAGGGAAAGACGTTTGAATTTATTACTTGCTTTTCTTTTGTGCAACAGGTGCAAAAAGTGTCCTACAACCCATTAACCATCAATACAACGATTTTTTAGGCCTACCAGGAATCCGGTTAGCACGCTTCCAAGTTTTTCCGGAATCGAAACGATTTCTCTCAAATTCACCCTTGAAATATCACCGCTTAGAGGAACGGATGAAGGCGGACGCCTTGTTCCTGGCTACTTTGAACTCACCCTTTAGAATGACATTACATGCCGAGAGTTTACAGCATGTCCAAAGGAAACCCTTATATTTATAGCATATGCGATTTCTGGCGTAATCCATTCTTGATCTGCCTTACGCTTTCTAAGTAATATTATTCGTCCCTTCACATGAACGAACATTTTGAAAGTAGGCCTACTACTGTATCGTACAGCCTTTGCGTTTCAACCGAAGTTAAAATACCATTCCAGTTGTTCAGGTTTTTATCAAACCGCCCTTGATCAGTAATAGTTATTCTCTTTTTCAGAGTACTGGAGTCCTTTCTCTTGTTGCTAGATACAACCTAATATGCTCTAGAAAAATTATCCGCTAAAAGCCCCTTTCACGGTGCTGCCAAAGATACTGAGATTAATGTGGTCAATGCATGAACACACACTACTTTGTTGCTCCTGGAACAGTCCCTCCAAAGAGTAAAATGTGAAGGTAGGATGCATCACTCAGGTCCACGGGTTCAACTTGAAATCCACTCTAGCAGCACAGCAACCTACACTCTTTGTGGACGGAGAAGTGAATGTATTCAAACTAAACAAAGTTTATCGTTCCACGATTTCTTGAAAATATAAAGGCCCGAAGTATGCTTCCGAGTTAAAAAACAAGATGACAACAAGACGTGTGCTGTCTTCCCTGTGGAAAATCCTACTGAAATAAATAGGCTACACATAATGGGGGCTAAGATCAAGTAGACTAATTCATGAAAAGCCGAAAATGTTGTACTAATATTTCCCAGATGCAGCTCAATATTCACCCAGTTTGTTAAGCGAATTACTTTCAACGGTACTGCGCAATATTCTTTGCATATTCTGATCTTGTATGGAGTACCACTACCCTACAAAACATTAACAAATGGCAAAGTTTAAAAACGCATAATATAACTTGTCGAAAGGTAATTACGTGAGCTTCATCTTGTCAGAATTTAAACGCGATAGTCAAAAAAGTCTAGAAGAAAAAGAAATCCATGTCTTGAGCACATCTGTCCGCTGAGGTGTTCTTGTATATTTGTGTGTAAATTTCAGCCCCCAAAATAACTTTTTTCGGTGTCATGTTTAACGAGACTGCACTGATATGAATTTAACAAATTATAGGTAATATAACTTCAATAGTTTATAGTGGAGACTTGATCAGACTTTTTACAAACGGCAAGTGTCAAAACCCCACCCTCGGCAGTTGCTGTTTGTAGCAGTATTAGAGGCTCCGCCCGCTTATATTAAACATATATTAATAATCAACTATGTACGGCGTAAAATATTGAGATAAAAGGAATGTGAGACGAGAAAATAAGAAAAATAGTTTTTTTAAACGCCTGTTGAACTGGTACCAAATCTGAAAACTTATCATCTATATTTTCTTTTTTGATGTTACAAACAGTACAAAATACAAGGTGTACCGTTTGGAAGGAAGAACATGCCATACGTTTCAACAATTTTCATTTATTCCTACATTTGTTAATTTTTGTGCTCATGAGCGGCGGGTTGCATGAGTAATGATACACATAGTCAGTAACAAAAATGCTAGTACAGAGAAAAACAATAATAAAAACGATACCCGCATAAAGGCCGAGCATCCCCTCCTCCTTAAAAAAGAGAAAGAATTTACGCACTCAAATGCAGGTTTTACAACCAATATCTCCTTTAGAAAGAAAAAGCAAATAGTTCATTGTTAATTATTATTTAGAGAAAACCTCAACGTCTAACACTTCCGGTCAAATATGTAAATGTGGGGTCTGTTCAAGGTGCTAAAAATGTTGCATGCGATTCATGGGACTGATTAGGTTGATTTTTTCAACTGAGAAAGTAGGAGTAACCCTCCAAATCACTCGCGGCACATATATAAATGCAGCTGGAGTGAGGGTCGAGCAATCAGAGACTATGCGAACATTAATGCAGAAAGATAGTCTCGCTTAAGTTTTCCCGAGTATGGCGTGGAACAACCGGATCGTCGTAAATGCCTGTCAAACATAATAAACTCTGCAACCAATGCATCGATCATAAACAATGCGAGAGAAAAAAAAAGTCTTTACGGGTTTTAGTTTTCAACTTCTTGCTTGGTCTGCACAACCAATATAATTCAAAACATCCGAACTAAAGCAAAGTTCGCTACGTATGAAAGAATAATATAAAATTAATGTGCAAGTTGACGAAGAATTCACGCGTTATCTTGGAAATGACACCCAGTGTTTTATGGGCAGCATACGTAATGCTAGAAACATGTTCATTGAATTATAAAGTCGAGTACAAAGGGTAGGTTGTGAAGAAAGTAACAAAATCTTACAATTTCGGATTTCTTAGTATCCGAAATTGTAGTTTTTTTTATTTTTCTTAGCGCGACCGCGATTTTAACAAATTGCGGTCGCGCTATTCATGCGCAGCATTGATATCGCCCATTATTATGTCACAGTCATACGTTGATGAAACCTGTATAAACAATTTGATATTATCCGCATATAGCAAAATATTTGAATGGCGGGTAGAAGAACCGAGAATATTAATAAATACATTGAATACAACTTGTACAAGTATGGACCCCTGCGATACACCCGAATACAATACAATACAATACAATACAATACAATTTATTTTTCTTTTTTGAATACATTTCGCTCTGTACCCACGTAAGCCAAGAAGGCTTGTGTGTGGGACGCGGCAGGTGACTAACAACCATAATTTTTACAGTTTTAACTCTTTTTACGAGTTTACACAAACCAAACAAATTATAAGAAAAGAAGCAGCTCCTATATACACGCGCATTATAACCGGTGGAACAGGCCTCTATTAGTCACATACTGCTATTTAGTAATATATCTCAAAGCATTGTTTCAATAATCCATATAATTCGTGCAGTGGTTACGGTCGTATATTGGCACTTTTTATTAATTCGCACTTTGTTTAATTTTTCTGTTCATTGATCCATATTCTTGCCATTTTTTTTCATTGCATGTGGATTTTTGCACTCAATCAACTCCTCAGGTAGTTCGTTAAAAAGTTTAGGCACATAATATTTTCTTGTAGACTCTCCATACTTTGTCTTTATTAATGGCTCTATATATTTCCTATTTGGTCGTAATGTTCTTTCTTTAACAATTTCTATTTTGTGGTTGTTGATTAAAAAGAATTTTTTGATTATGTCATACTTCAATTGATCACTAAAATAAAATACGCCTATTTTTTTATGTATGTCATCTATTAAATCGCTTCTCTTTTTGATTTGGCAACCGATTCTTCTGAATATCTGTTTTTGGAGAGTTTCAACTTTTCTTTGTAGGTATTTGGCACAGTGCCCATAAACAGTTATTCCATATTGAATTACAGATTTTCCTAACGAGTTATAAATCATTTTCAGTACAGAATGGGGGACCATATCTTGCATGTGAAACATATAGGCCATCAGTGTCCTTAATTTTTTTGCAAACTTGCTCTATGTGTGAGTCCCATTTAAGATGTTGGTCTATATACATTCCAAGGTATTTTACATTTTTTACATACTCAATTGGTAGGCATGAACAGTTATTACAATTTTTATTGTGCATTGTAATGGGTAATTCAGTTAATAGTTTTTTTCTGGGATCTCTAAAGCACATTATTTGAGTTTTTGAAGTATTTACGATAATCTGATTTCTACAGTACCACTAAAAAATATTGTGAATGTCTTCTTGTACTTCTCGAACGGCAACTTCATAATTTTTGTGATATATAAGGTCTAGAACGACCTCCCAATATTCGAACGAAGTTTTTGCTATCTGTCAGATAGTTAAACAAAAATGTGCAAAGCTGTTTGTTTACTATATATGACCCTAATCTATGAACAAGATTCTTTAAATAATTAAAAGCGCCGAAAAAGACAAGGACAAAGAAGTGGAACGACACAATTAGCGCCCAACTTTCCTTTTTGCAACTATGAACAAGAATTTAATCATCAACCAAGTTAAATGCCTTCGATAGATCGAAGTAAACAGTGTCGACCTGCCCACGCTGATTGACTATTGGTGAAACAAAGTTTAAGATACCAAATTGGTTTCACAGACCTGCCAGCGAAATAACTTTGTTGTGAAATGCTAATGCTATGTTTAAAAATGCGACAAATGCTCAATGAAGACAATTTCAAGAACTTTCGCAAACGCACAGAGCAAGGCCACCGACCTGTAATTTTTTACATAATCAGCCTTGCCACCTTCGTGAACAGGCACTATGACAGAATATTTCCAAAGCTCAAGACAAAAAGGTTTGAGAGAGACAAACTCAAGATGTGTGTTAATAATGGTGCACAAATTGAGGACCGACCTTTAACGATAAAGTTTCGAATACCATAAAATGCCATTGATAGCTTGGGTTTTAGTCCCTTTATTTATAGCTTCAATTTCAGCGCTTTGAAAAGATGATATTGAAAAGTTATAATGAAAACAGGTACTGTCATCCGACGTGCATCGCTTGGCTTGATTTGGGGAGTAGACAGATTCAAAATAATTAGCGAACACATTAAACACGCATTTAGTTTCATTCAGCACTTTACCGGATGCATTACATCCGATGAATAATCGCAGAAGGAGACGTGGCCATGCGATCTTTGGATACAGCCAGAGACACTTGGGGTCGGAATTTAAGCTGTGTTCTACTGACTCGTGGTAAAATTTCTTATCCCGTTCGATTTACAATTTAGCTAATGCCCCTGATTTTTAAAACTTAATATACCGGAACTGTATTTGCCTAAACTTTGCATAAAACCCGTTTGCAGTATAGAGCAAACGGCTTTTATCAGCTGCCACCAGTCTAACAGCGAACGTCCTGTATCTTTAAGGTTATGATTATAATGCAATTAAATGCAAAGGTGCAAGCGAGCTAGACAAGAATGTCAATAATAATCCCAGGAGAACGGGAACAAAGTGGAGAAAAGACAAACACAAATCTCCAAAGACAATTTGTGTTTGTGTTTGTCCTTTGCCCCCTTAGTTTTCCTTCCGCAGGAATTATTATTGACATTCTTGTTCAGCTCGCTTGCACCTTTTCATTAACTGCATCTTAATCAAAAAGAATAAGAATATGGTGTTTGTCTACGCCTAGTTTATCACAAAGCAAGTTCATATATGTTATGGAAAGACACTCACATCAAGGCTCGATGGGTAGTAAAACGTACCAACGCGCAAGCTGGAATCATCCTGACAACCTATATCCACCCAGACTGATTCACCGCTGCACTCAGGATCAAAACGCTGTATAGCCTGCATATTGTTTTAACGGCTATAAGTACACCACCTTCAAAGTTCACCAACATACTTTCATAATTTGGATCCCTACGAAATACATTATATGGAGTGGGAAAGAAATCAGATGATGAAAAAGAGCAGTTTAACAATGTCTCGCTTATTGAAATGATGTCATAACCACTTAGGACAGCATTGCTAAAACAAATATTTGCCTTCGTACGAAGTTCGCGCGAAAGTCTTGATAAAATAAAAAAACACTTCATAGATATTTTTTAGGCTAACATTCCAGTTGAATTATTTCCATTAACCAGCAAATGTACCAAATATTTGTCTGAGAACCGAGCCCACAGGCCAAACGTTATCAATATTATTTTTTTTTTTATCAAAATCCTCCTCGCTCACTGAATGCGAAACGTCGAGTAAGTTTCTTGCTTCGCCATCAATTTAGTGCACACAAACGACTTGTCTTCTAAAATAGGACCGAGCACAATTCCAACATCACTGCACGTAGTGGTCGGGCGAAGGCGCGAACCAAAGAGTGCTTTACGCCTTTGGCTGTATTGGAACCAAAGCCAGCTTACTGTTTTTTCACGACCCGGGTGAAGGCTCGACCCTTCGCTTTCATTTAACCAGTGTGAAGCCATCAACTTCTGTTTCTGTATTATCAATGGACGTTTGGCGCGATGGTTGATGATTGGCTGAGGCGATTTCGAGTGGGTGGGACTGTTCTGGCTCGTCATTACGTCAGTTCAAGCTTCCAAGTGTACCACGAGTGTCCTGCGGAGCAGCACGGCTGGTCTCATCTTTGTCGACAGCATGAGCGAAGCTTAGAGGGCAACGGTTTTGTTTGGAAACCCGTGATGATAATTAAACATTTTGTTGGCCTAGTTGGTTAAAACCACGAAAATAAAAAGTGTCTTTCGCGCTTTCTATTTTCGTGACGGTAATTGTGAGCGATTTACATTTTGAGCAGTCAAGCGACTCAGCAGTTCCGTGTTCCTGGCAAGATGCATCAGCAAGGACACGTTATCTGCCTTCACAGATGTAACTTAGTCGCAAGAACGTCAAAATTTTCACACAAAGCCGCGGCCAACTTGTTGACACAGCCACAAGCGTCATAGCTGTCAACTGCCGGCGTAGTTTGAATTTCATTGTCTCGTAGACTGGGTGCAGGATTTGGCGTAATCATCAGCGTGAACGGCGATATCTTGAGCGCCATTTCGCCTGGTACAATTCTGACACTTGCACGTACTTATGCCGTTGGCTCTGAAAAACTCGCAGTCGCCTCCCACCACATCTACGCAGTTGCAGTGAAACCGCGCCCCACAAGGTCCAGAACAATGCAGATATTGCAGCCTTCGAAAGAAGGGCTCGGCTAAATCTAAAAAAAAGTCGACTCGAAAAAAAAAAGAAAAAAAAAAAAGTTGGACGATTTGGTCATGATTATTTGCAGGGGAATATTTGAAACTTTTTTGAAAATTCTAAGCTCTACATATTAAACACACTTTAAACACTCGCTCGACCAGATTATAGTATACTACCCTAAAAGTATTGAACTTTTTTTCGCCGAGAGCTTGCGGTCCAGCGCGAATCAAACATATCATCGACGACAATCGTCAAAAACCTACAGTTCCTGCCCGCTCCTTGGATATTTTATTTCTCTGGAACTAATCATGTCTCAACTATACACGTTGTTTTTCATAAGGTATACCTTACTGCCTGAATCCAAAGTGAAACTGCCCGTAGAGTAACCATATTGTTGTACCATCATACGTCTTGTTATTTTATGCACATTAAGCTAAATGTTACCTTTTGTATGTGGTTCTATATTTACGGTATATTAAACAGCCGCTGAACCTGAACTGTCATCTTGGAGCTAAAGCCTCGTCAAGCGGCACTTGGCGTAGCCTTTTGTGACAGACACCAATTTCCTTGACGATAGAAAAATAAAATATCGATTGACCGATCCTGTACAAAAAGAGAGGTGTTCACTGCGTCGAACAATGGGCCTTTCCCCCTCTTGCTTTCCTTCTTATGTATTGCAACGTTAGAGGTATTCGAGGCAAAATGATTTAAATGAAATACATTTTGCACGAACCCCAAAGTAATTACTTTTAGTTCTATGCAAAAAGGCTTTATTGAGTTTTATTGACGCATTGTCGTAGAGGAGAAAACAAGAAAAAGCTACGGGGTTCAGCTGGGCAAGTCCCCGCCTCCTATGAGGTTTGACAGCTTTGTCAGCATGTAAGTTAATCAAAGTTCGACAAAATTTGGTACAAAACAAATGGCGCCTAAATAAAAGGTCACAACATGTTATTTAAACCGGTCACTGCTTTCTTTTTAACAAAACGTTAGCAACGTTGCGTATTCGTTTGTTTATTTGCAGCAACGCGGTAGATTAAATAAACTAGATTAAACTTTTGTATACAAAAAAAGGCTTTTTTAAGCTTTTGTTGTTACGCACTCTGGGTGTAAAGTGTAGCATACCCAGACGGTTAGCTTAAAAAGGGCTTTTGCGCCTGCGACAAGTGGCACCAGAAAAAGAAAAAAAAAAGAAAGCGTCACTGCGATCGACTTTTTGAGATTTCACAAACACTCACGATGACGCATTCAGTCAGATTAATTCTGCTTATATCCTCGTGAATAAGAGTAATGTCAAGCATGAAGGTGTAGGACGCGATGACTTCGAGCTTTCACCACACTCTTTACACATACCATCGAATTGATAATCTTGGTCGTCACGCCACTGGTCGGAATTATAAGCGGGCGCAACCGAAACGTCTGGTCCCCCAATATTCTAAAGAATCTATAAGTTACCAAAGTCCGGATCTACTATTTCCGGCTGGCGGTTTAGCTTCTCTATGTGATGGTGGATCCTGCTATTCGAATGCCTGATCCAAGATAAACGACGCGAGATGTGGCGTGCCACCGCCTGCCGCCATATTGGGCGTTTGGGATCCTTCTTTACGATCGGTAATAAATAGAGTAATAAACACTTTTTTTTTTCCGAGGTGCAGCCACCTCCAGAAAGATCCGGCATGGAAGGCGCGATGATGCCGGAATTCCAAGAAACCACCCACTCAGAAAAACAACAGCGACTCGGAACCGATTGTACCATGGGCGCGGCGAACACAAAACACTGATGGCACCTCAGAGCGCGGAAATAATAATAATACTAAGAAAAAAACCATTTTGCATTTTTACCTTAGCAGCTCTTGTTTTCGAACAGAGTTCGTTTGTTTCAAGGAGTTCCGTTGTCTCGTCTGCAATGCGCCTCGTTTATTTTCGGTTTCGGTTTAGAATTTATTTACTTGGCGTTCGAGGTGTCATTCGTACGCACTTTACGTACGTTGGTATGAGCATGCCTGGCCTTAGTTAACTTTATTTTTTTTTTTTTTGAAGGGAAGAAACTTTGCAATGTACTTCACTTTTTTTTAATGTCTTTATATTTTGTTTTGTTCAGATCTTATTTTAAGGCGTCGTTTGCTTTAGCTGTTCGCCTGCTAGCAGGTCGTCCATCTCGGAACGGGACGCGACGGGGGCAAAATAATGTTCGCTTTAGCCATTTAGGTCGCCTCTTTTTCTTATTTTCCAGCCGATAGCTTTTGGCTTGTTGTTGTTGTTGCGATGCTTCGATAGCAATTTCGGATTCTGGAAAGCGTGGGTAGCAAAAGTGGTAGTATGTAGAAACCGCTCCGCCGCAGGAAGCACCCCTCCCCCTTTCCCCCCACCGAGCGTTGTCCTTTATAGCCATCGGTTGCCTGACCTTGGAAACATCCCCCGTCCTATACGTCAGAACGGACCGGCATCAAAAAAGTAAACTTCGCACGAGCCTAAAAGTAAACATACACAAGCGCAAAGTGGCCATCTTTCTTCGCCCCGCAAAGTGGATGGGCCGCGGCGGGCTTGTCGTCTGCTCGAGGCGCCCTTCGGACGGGAACCGATGATTTGTACCGCGATGATAACATCGACTAGTAGTCTAACGAGAGAGGGAGAGGGGGTGAAACCGTTTGGCAAGAAGCTTATTAGAAGAGGCGCGGTCCGAACGGCTGCTGCTATCGGTGGCTCTCATCTAAACAGCTACCCACGCGAACCAACTGCTCTGGAGCTCCAGGGTGCTCCGGTATAAAACGCCGCCTAAGAGCCCATCAAAATGGAGGTCCGAGGCACAAGTGAGGGACGAATGGGGCGCCGACTTAGCGGTTGCATTATAGGGCTCTTACCCTCGTGCGTGCATTCTTCCGTGTACACAGACGTGAGGATGCAATCCGCTCGAATTCGGCGTGTACGGTTTTATGCTCTCTCAAAAACAATGTGTCTGGCGATGTGTTTGTCGATGGTATCGCGCTAAATTGCGGCGCACAAGGCTAATCTTGGGTCAACGGATGTGTACTTACGTATCCGAAAGGACGATGGTAAGTGATCGTCGTGACTGGGTATAGCTTTATCTTCGTCTCTATGAAATGGCGGTGGTGAGCTTGCATATAGCGCTTTGAATCGGCGAAGCCGGACGCGTATGCTCTGTGCGGTACCTTTGACTTGTTGAGAGAAGGGGAGATGCGACAGAAGATGGGAGGAGGGATGCGGACTCACGAACCAATTCAACACTAATTAACAAATCTACTGTAGATAGATTAAGAACAGAGAAGAGCACCGCCTCTAGCGCGAGCTTTCTTCCTTCTGTAATGTTTCCTCTCACGTGCAGCCAAAGCTCGGCTGAAGGCAACGAGGACGTGCTGGAGGAGGAACTTCTACACAGTTCCTTAATTGTTTGGTACCAACTGTAGTCCTTTCCGGCCAGGTAGTTTGCAATCTACATAAACAGAAGCTGCCTTCCTTTATATACGGAACTCGTAGTCACTAAAGACGTCAGCGTGGTCACTGCGTAATAACTTCGTGAGTTATTGCTACAGAATTTCTGGAATTGTAAGGACTCACGAGGGGGTCTCGTGCAGCATACTCACCCTGTCAACTGGTCTAAAAAAAAAAGGTTTGGTTTTGTGTTTTGAGGTTTAGAGAAAAGCCGGGAGACATGCTAGAATTCTCTACAAAGCGAATAGCTACCCGAAAAAAGAAGAGAAAAAACGTGAGACAATTCATTTTCTGGAAAAGAAAAAAAATGGGTGCCGTACGTAGGATAGGAGAGCTTGTTCTAGAAAGAAGGCTGGTTTTCCATGAAAGGAAGTGAAGATAAAAGGGAAGTGAAGGACAGAGGAAGCGGGGGAAAATATTTTTTCGAAGGAAAAATGCAGTGTTCAGATACACCACTATCAATCGGGCCTATTTTCTACAACGTGCACGCTGTGGCTTACGATGGGCGGAATCGTCTCTAATGTCTTACACCACGACACACGTTTACGGCTCACACGGAAACATTCGTATACCCGTCACACAAAAACAAAAACGTAGCAAAAAAAAGAGTTATCGTTTGTTCCTAGGCGCTTTTAAATGGAGCCACTCGCCTAGAGAGAGGTGCTCGAGGCCACCGGAAATCCGTCGATGGACCGGAAGAGGCGATGGCAGTAACCGGAAGTAAAGAGGCGCCACGATGACGTCACGGCTCTGTGGCCTCCACAGCAGCAGGCCCGTAAGATGCAGCAGCACCCGATGTGTTTCCTGCACAAACCGCACAGATATCTTAATGGTCGTTCCTCCTAAAGATACCTCGAGCTTAACTGCACCGGGCTGCACGGCAAGTTGGAGACAAGAACGCGAAGGAAAACTGTGTTGCCCGTAGGAACATTCAAGACACAAGACCCAATGTCAACTATAATCACTTATGACCGAGTCCCACTAGAGAGACAAACAGGAACAACCGAAACCGACAAGCCATAAACATATGCAGTATGCTCGCGAAGGTGCCTTAGGCAGGTTTGCAGTCTCCCAGTGCTCGTAAGCACGGGTGATTCAAAGCCTGCCAAATGTCCCTTTGCGAGCCCGCTGCACTTGCTTGAGGTTTGTCGGTGTCGGCTGTTTTGTTTGTCGCTCTCGTGCAGGGGTCTTCAAATGTTTTGGCTAAGCGGTCGGATCGGAGATCTGTCGCTGTCTCGGGGGCCACAAAATAAATAAGTAAATATAAATGTGTAAAACAACGAAATAAATTAACCAATAGATAAGCATTTAAAAACAAAATCGAAAGTTTGAATAAACATTATAAAATAATAATATAAGTTAGATGAATACACGAGCTTTATTTATAAATTCAATATTTAGCTAATTATGACATTTCACAATAAACAGAAAATTCACCAGGCATAAATAAAGGTGAATAGGAACGTTGACATGTTCCAACAGGGCAGAAGTCTAATGAGAATGATAAAACTGATGCTGCAAATATGTAATAGATACGGAACAGTAGAGAGTACACAAAGTGCAATACAAACGGGAACGCAGAGGAATTTTAATACAGGTAGTTGTGTTACTATTTCTTTGCGTCTCCTCGCGTTTTTTTGTTTTTTTTCTGTCTTTCTTGTATGTTGTTTACGCGGTGTCTTTACCCGAGCGCTTATTTTTGCGCCGGCAGCGGGTCTGCTGAAGTCCGGCCGGACCCGGACTTCGTTGGAGGAACCGCGGCCAGCAGCCGCGGGTTGGTCGGAGGACCGGCGCCGGCCGGGTTTGGCCGGCGGGCCGGGATTCGGAGACGCCTGCTCTAGTGAGACTAAGACAATACCGGATGAAAACAGGAAGGAGATGCTTCAGTTGTCTCGGCTCCAGCACCTACCTTCGATAATGCTTCGGTGTATCGTGGGCAGAGTGTAATCGATCGAAACCGATACCAAGCCGAAATTAGGAATGAACCGTTATTTTTAGCAGAACCGGGACCGAAACGAATCGATATCTTTGCCGTCATCTTGGAGCTGAACCGGAAAACAAATGACTACCATCCGGTTCAAAGCGCTTCAGCCCAATATTTGCATTTGTATTTTTTTTTATAATAATAAACTTAATGTTAGAAATAAAAAAAAATCGGCAGCTGTATATTTACTTCTAATCAAAACGTCATACACAGAACTGCGATGTACAGTGCGCCTCAAACTTAACGCCACCACGGAATTTGCCGTTTCTGACAGTCCCTGCGGCGGCCGATTGAACTTTCTGAAAAATGTTTGGGTTCCCGATTTCTGCCCCATCCTGAGAACACATTTAACAGTAAGTAGACGACACGAGCTCAATGTTTGGGAACCCAGTGGGGGCGTTAAGTTTGGGGTGCACTGTACGAATGAGAAGTGGTGGATTTTCGTGGAGTTTCTGTATTGGCACTCAGATGAATCACGAGACGTCACATGTGACGTGACGTCGTGCAGCGTGGTCACGTGACGTCACGGCGTCAAGTTGTCGTTAACGCAGTGACGTCACGTGACACGCGTTACAAGTAGCGCGTGTCAACTGACGCGTTACAAGTAACGCTTTAGTTGTATCCAGCTACTTTTCTGGTACCGAACCGAGAAATATTTCGGTTCCACACTCTGCCCTTGAGCCTCGAACGCGCACACGTAGCCCAGTTAAGGGTGAATAGTGCTATTAATAAATAAATATAAAGAAAACACGGCGAAAAGTAGCGAACACGTGCTGGAGGCCGGACAGTAGAAAGAGTTAGACGTCCTGCCATTCTTACCATGTCAGTGACCATAGAAGACAATGCCCGCGCTTTTCTTCTCTAACGTCATTATACTATAGTCGCTGACAAGGTCAGAACGACAGAAAGGAATTTCAGTTGCCCCTCGTCCAGCGTGAGCTTTCGACGACGCTTCGGCGTCTCGTGAACATCGAGCGTGCGCGGGCGAAGCCAAAGCACGGCGGAAGGCACGGAGCGCGGCGTGCTGGAGGCCGGGCGTTTGAAAGTCACGCCCTGCCGTTCTCGCTCTGTCAGCGACTGTAGCGCATTCTCGCGGCGCCGCAGCTCACGCCTTCGTCATCGTCGTGAGCGCGTCTGCCAGCCTCGTCTCACATGCATTGCTAAGGTGCGGCGAAGACAAGACACGCGCATCTGCCGTCGCAAACTCTTGTCAAACTTCAGCCTGTCTGCTGCTTAGAACGGGGTTCAGTAACGGTGTGGTAATGTGCGCGGGGCCTTTCTGTTTTAGTCACTGACAGGGTTAGAACGGTCGGGAGGTCCGTCGATTGGCCCGCCTTCAGCGCGAGCTTCCAACCTTCGCGGCGCGTGTTGAAAGGGCACCCGACAGAGACGCCCTGCACCACTATCATCTCGCCAGTGGCAGGTACTGCTTTGACTCCGAGAAGAAACATTAACCTTTCCCGCCATTGAAATGGGGATCGAAGGGAGAACAACAATTCATGAATTTCTCATCAATACAGTATATTTATGCCCCGGAAACAAGCCGCACGCATTTTAAAAACAGCATAATGGACAGTCTTTGGAGGTTTCTCGATGGTACTTTCTCTTTCTTGTACCGACCAGTGAAAAATCGCGAGGGCCTCGATTTAGCACCGAGTATGCGACGACGACTCGAAATCCACGAACTTCCGTGCGGCTAGCAAATCGGCCATATAGTGATTAATCGATAGCAGGTGAAGTATTAGACTTCTTTATCAACGCTAAGATCAGATCACCACGACGGGAAGCTCTGTGAAAGTGTCTGCATTTGTTTCTTTATGCGGAGGGTTTGCTTTTATTTGATAAAGTTCTTGAGAGCGGTGATATTTTTTTATTATTATCTTTGCTATTCCCATCGCACTTATGGGTCTACTCTATATCTCATTATTTTCGCTCACTGAAATGAACGCAAAGTATGTTTGAGACCTTTGTGTTTATTCGTCCTTTCTCTTTTCCAGTCTCGGGGTGTCTTTACTATGTTCAACCCCCACCAACACGTTTGCGCGCTAATCTTCGGTTAGATAACATTAACCGTTGAAAATAATTCATTATATATTAGTTGTGGAATACTTCTGAATGAGAGGAAATAATAGCGAGGTCAAAATGACAATGGTACTGTTCATAGCTTTTTTATTTTTGTTTTACGACACTGTGGTTGTATAAAGATAAATTTCAACAGTAGATCTCCCCACTAAAAATGCGTCTATGAAATCTATGTCTCTTTTACAAAATTTATCATTCTAGCGCCTCACTGAAGGACACACTTTTTCCCATCACATCATTTATTTCTCAGTAGGTCAATCATCACTTAAAGGGGTAGTGAAACGAAATTTTAGCGCCGATCTTGTTGCATAAATATGGGCTAGGGACAGGCACCTCCTCGGAAATATAAATATTGCGCTGTAAAACACGGGAGAACTAATTTTAAACATAATTAAACGATTTCAAATTCTCATCTGGTGGATGGGGGGAAGTTCTCGTGACATCACTTGTGCCAAAATAGCAGCGCCGTTCTGCGGCAATACGGCGTGCCGGCAGAATTCGCCTAGGCCTGAACGCGTTTGCAAAGCCTTGGCGGAGAAAGCCAAAGCGTAGTTGGCCACAGTGAGCTCGTTCTCGTTGCGGCTCTTTGCACGACACGGCCCGAGCTAGTACACCATACCCGAGCATGCTTCTGGCACGGCCGGTGTTAGTAGCTGCGAGTCGCGAGCTGCAAGCCGACGTTAAAAGGGATATGTTTGAACTACGAGGGTGTCGCAAGAGCCACGCAAATGCCAAATACCTGTTCACACTCGGAGCGGACACGCGCGTTTGATCGAAGTGCTGGATTCGCTCTGTTAGACCGCGTTTCGGTAAGCGCTTCTGGACCGATCTTTTTACGATTACAACTCGATACTGACATGACACTCGGCAAAGAAAGGTTAGACCGACATCGCGTAGCTCCCACAAACTGCTATAGCTCGACACTGACGTAGCGTCGAGTCAGAATAAAAATGGCATACTAATAACAGAGTGTACATACCGAGTTACCAAGGTAATCCGTATGGCGTTTATTTGAGCTCTATATCACACAAAACAAGGAGATAGAATCAATGAGAGTCCCTTTTCGACGACAGCGTTCGTCACCGCTGTCTCGGAAAACAAGGAGATCGAGATGACAAGGGGAAAATATTGACCTCTGAAATTTAGTTCAGGGATCAAACTACTCATCCGGTAAGGGTCCACAAGGGTCCCGCGGGCATATTCCATTCAGCAGGCCAGCCGGTCATGGACAGACGGTCTTGGCCAAGGACCGCCGGAGCAACGGTGCGCCGAGTCGATGTTGCTGCTAGGCCTACTATATTCTGCCGAGCTCGCTCGGTCGGCAGAATCGTGGCTGTTGTAGCTCTTCTCGTGTGTTTGTGGATCCTGCGTTCTTGATCGTCGTGGTCTGTTTTAAGTACTCCTTCCTTTTTTCTTGCTGGTTGAAGTCGGGACGCACGAGAAGAGCACTAAGAAAAATAAATGTCCGTTGGTGGCCGATACCAAGTAACTGAGCGACGCTGTCGGCCTTGTTGATTTGATCGTAAAAAGTGCGTAAGACAGCTTCGGAGCTGTCGTAGGATTCTGTCGTAACCTGCGCAAAGGTTACGACAATTTCGTTTCGAGAGCACGGGTTTTCTCTCAAATTTGTCGTACGCACTTTTTTCGTCGTGAATTCGCTTTGAGAATCCGGCCTCAGAGCTGGTTTTGTCAGTGCTGCCGTGGTTGCCGACTTGCCGTGGTCCCGTGGTGCAGCGTGCGTGCAGCCCTTGCACATGTCAAACGGCCACGTTGTCACAGGTCGTAAATCGTCGACGCGCCACCAAGTGGCAACGCTCGTAACCACAACATTCACGCCGTAGCCTTTCCCGACCGGCACAAGTGACGTCACGAATGCGCCCAATATCCCAAGACGCATCGCGCTCTCCGATGGCCGATTTTTGAGCGCGCGCCCAATCGGGCCCATCAGGGTGAAAAATATAGCCATCCGTTCAAAATACAAACGCGCGATTATGATTTATGAATATCATTGATCATATTGAACCTATTTCTGACCATAATAGGTGTATTTCAAGTTTCGCTTCAGTATCCCTTTAAAGGTTACCTCACTGCAAAACCTCAGCGTACATTGACTCCTTCATTCCTAGAACGTCCATTGATTGGAACCTCCCTCCCGCATCTTTAGTAAATATACCTTTAATTGATTTATTTAGATTTGCAATGACTAATCGATTTTGCTCATTTTTATCAGGCTGAACTATTTTTTTCTATCCAGCAGTAGTGGATTGTTGACATGTGTTCTAGTGTGCTATTTTTACCTACACCCCTCTGCAACGCCGTCTGGGCCTTGAGGGTATTGAAATAAATAAATAAATAAAGTTGATGTTTTATACTTGCAGAGAAAATGTTCCCAAATTTCTTTGTTGTTTGTACTATTTTTTTTAAAGTTCAATGTTAACGTGATCACTATGCTCATTCCGAGATCAGTGTGGCTGAATTGTAAAAAGTGTCGTATAGCGTAGAGAGAGAAAAAAAAAAAAAAAGCTTCAAGGGATGAACAGAAACTTAACTTGGACGTATGTAAAATGTGTATATTATTTTTGATTTCCTTGAAAATGCAGTTTCGAGTTTTCTCTCTCCTCTGATTCGGAATAGTGGCAGCCGCAGATACTTCAGAGATATAGCCAGTTCCAAAGCGCGGACTCAAGTTTCCAGGTAAAAATCGCGTGGTTCTAACAAGACATTAGTGGTTGAAACCGGGGTCGAAACTATCGTGTTTTGTGGTGACCGACGCGGAAAAAAAAAAAAAGAAGAAATGTATGGCCACGCGGACGCCGTGAACGCGGTGGCAGTTGTGCGCCCTGTACTTGCTGCCAGCCTACAATGCTTCTGTGAAATATAGAGGAAAACTGATGGTAGGAAGAACCATAGTTCTCACACCGTATGTCTTTGCCACCTTAGCTAGAGTCTTTACATAATATTTATGTTCTCAGTGTTTGTTTAGAATAAAAAGTGTTAACTAAGCAAAAATAAGTTGCACCCCATTTTAGTATTTATGCTTTTATCTCGTTTTACATAATGACAACACAGGTTTCGCTTTAAATATATATACAAGCAATACAACTCTTACGGAAGTTCTTAGACTATTTTCTACTAAGGGTACATATATTCAGTCGAGCATTTTCGCTATTTTTATTGAGATTTTCCCATTTAGTTATAGTTTTCTTAACGTTTCGAGGTGCTTTCGTGTGATACTTCCATTAAAAAAAGACTGCTTTTGTAAAGTGATGTTTCCTTCGTAGGGAAATGGGGCATTTTGCTTTTAGACGAGGGTTAAATCACTTCAGCAGTGCAGCAGCACTGCCCGAGACATGTCAGAAAAACAAAATACACCGAGGGTTTTCATGTTATCAACATAAGGGCTAATTTGAGGATCATATTTCAGGGGTTTGAATAAGTTTAGTGGAGTTCCTGAGTGTTATTGAGACATTATAGCTGCTGCCCCCTGCAATTGAGTCACCCCTGAAGAAAAAACCAAGCAGGTTTTGGAACGTTGAAACAATTTTTTTGGAGCTTTCCTTTAAACAATTATTTTTATTGCTATTATAGCTTTACTATTGGTAGCATTTATATAAAAGGAGTTATTTTCACACCAAATGTTTACTCTGGAGAGGACACTATTTGTTTTGTTAATACGTTCTTCCCAATGCGTATCAAAAATAATCATGCCCGTGACGCCCAAATAGTTAAAAATTTTGACATTAAGTGAATAGTGACGATGTTGATTATATATATATATATATATAAAATCAAAATGTACCTAAATATTTTTATTAGGAAGCTTCACAATTAATATTAAGTGAAAAGGGCCTACCATCATTTACGAAGACATTGGCGACGGTTCGAAAAATTAAACTTTAACCAGGAAGACAAAACGCATTGAAAGTTACGTAATAATAATGTATGTGACATGCTCCACACGGCCGAACGCTTCGCTGAAGTGAAGAAAAATATCTATATTTGACGACATTTTCTCTAAATTGCCAAGTATAATTTCCAACAAGAGAATGCAGACATGATTGACCCGAATTTCTTAAAATAGAGAGAATACTATGAGATAAAGGTTATTAAAAAATTTAATAATCCTCAAGCAAATAATGCTTTCTAAGTTTTCAGAAAAAAAAGCGAAGAACAGACATGGAGCGATAGTTCCCCACACTATTTTCATCTTCTGCCTAAAAGTCAGGTGGAGGTAAACTATTGAATTGCAGTCGCGAGTCCTAACAGTACCAAAGTGGAACGTTTTAAGTACCGACCGTCGGGGCGCCACGTCGTGGTCGCAGGCAAATTACAATGCACATTGCAAAGCTAATAACATGTCGAGAACACTGCCAAAGCAGCATCCTTGGGCTCGCAGTACAGCGGCTCGGCTAACTTACGTAGAATACCGCGCATGCGCCCATTCCACATTAAGCGCCCACTCCCAAATTTGTAAGGTCTGAGAAAATAGGCAAAATACATTGATATGTAAAATTGATGACCGGCCAAGCGCCCATCCCCCCTTTTTTGCGATTACCTCAAAATTTTGAGTGGGCGCTTGCCTGATATTTTACGGTAATCGTTTCTTCTTCTAGCGCGTAGTATACCATGACCCGGCCGAACTCCGCAATATACTTTCACGTCCCAATGACGTCATAGGGTCAGCTGACTTATCGGCAGGATCGCAAGTTTCTCGACAGGATTACCCTTGTGGGCTCACGGACCGGCCGTGGCATTAACTCCCTCCCGGTTGACGTGTTCCGGCCACCACAACTACAGACACCGAAGGCAGAACACAGTAGACCGGCATTGACGCGGTGGGGATTAGGCCTCCGGGAGATGTATTGGGCCCGGAGACGAAGAATAGTGACCTTGTGGTGACACGACCTGCCGCTTCGGTTCATCCGACGGCGGTCAGGCGGATAACTCGGCGCGTCACTTCCGGCGCTTCTGCGTCAGCCAATGGGAGCGAAGTCGACAGCTGGTAATCTCGGCGACGTTGCGTTCTTTGTTTTGTTTTCCATCGAACAAAATAAAAATACCAGAAGGGATAATGGTGGCCTGCTACGATGTGTCCAAGTTGTCTGCCATGTTTAGCTTACTCTCCGCTGGTGCGACAGTTGGGTCATTGACGATAACCCTATCCTTGTAGTTGTATATCATAAAAAATAGAAATGACACCTTTCCTTATCCAGCTTTACCGCAGACTGGCGTGGGACGTGCAGAGGTTGTTTGCAATACAGGGAGATCCAGACTTCGGACTACCTAGCCCGTAAAGACGTCTCGAAATAGGTAACTTGTTGCCTTGTAGTTACTGACTTCTAAAACTAAGGTCCCGTGAATTTTGTTTGCAAGGCACGGTGCAGCCTCATAATCTACATTACATTAGGCGTAGACAGTTTTTTTTGGTCATGTTGGAAGTACCGTATTTACTCGCATATTGGTCGATACGTCGTATAGGTCGACCCCCTAACTTCGGGAACCCCGAAAAAAAAAAAAGTTGAAAAATATAATACCGGGATTCGCGTATTGGTCGACCCCCCAGTTTTGATGAGGCGATTTTTGAAAAACAGGTCGACCTATACGCGAGTAAATGTGTTACCAGTAACGCGTTTTCCCTTCACCGCGGGTTTCTTAGAGGGCTTGGCTAACGTCACCGTAGCTGACGTACTAAAACATTTTCTTAACTGCATAACGACTAGAAGGTAACATTTCTTATTTACTATTTTACTGTATCGTGCACTGAGTTATGTTTTGGCTGAAAAGTAATGAATCCGAATTCTAAAATACGCAAGAAATAGCAGCGAACGTCCTTATGCATGACGTGTCAAAGCGCTTCGGTGAAAAATGTTTGACATTCTTACATCTGAGCCCGACAAGTCGCAATGCTAGCGCTTTGTGTAAACCGCTACCGCCGTTGTTGTTTTTTTTTTTGTTTTTTTTTCGCATGTTTTGTATAAAAAAACTGTATTTAAGCGTATCCTCACAGAGCACATTTTTGGTCGTACATGGAGAAACCGGATTTGTTTTCTCGCACAGGTGCGCACGCAAAGCCTGTTCGCACCTTTTCACGTTCACGCGAAAAGAAACAGGAAGAAGCGTTGCGTACACTGCCGCCATACCATAAAGACGCTACCCGGTCTTGTTGAAGAAGCGAATTTGTCAAGAGTGCGACTGTTTGTTCCCGCTCGAAGATTTTTATTTTTGGTCCCCAGCTACCATTTCTTTTCTGGTATATCTCGGATTAGACTGACGACTGCATAGCAGATGTCACGGCATCTAAGTAATTTAGAAATGTATTATGCTACGGATAATAAACGCCCTGAAACACCATAAGTATATTTTCTGTCGAAGTTTGCAGCGGCGGCTTGTTTTGGGTGTACTGAAATACAAAGTAACATTCGGTAGGGCTTGGAAGTAACGCTGCAGTGTATCAGAGCATTTGCAGAGAAGTTGTGCAACTTTGTTACGCATTCATTGTCCGAATCCAAAGAGTAAATCTCTTTCGATATTCACTTTTGGTAACTGAAACAGCATTCACGTGGTCAGGAATTTGTGACATGCACTTCTAGTCCATTGATTTGTAGCCAGGTGGAGTATTCACCTTTCACTTTTACGTCATGTGGAAATTCCCGCCAAAGCGAAGTCGGTGCCGCGTACATAAAACAGTATTTTTAGAAAAAAAGAAACAAAAGAATGAGGTGATAAGTGCCTCGCAGTTGCAACGTACCAATCACATTATCATTCTGCTTTTCCATCTTAGGAAATAGAACTTCAACCAACCACTACAAAACTAGGGTTCCAAAGTTTCGAAACCGACTTGGTTCTCTTTCAGGGGCGGCTATATTTCTCTGAAGAGAAGCAAATTTTTCTACGGTTATGGTGATGTTTTTGTTTTCTTCGTCACGTGGCGTAGCGCTTTTTTGTATACGGATGGTAAGCACCCACGAATCTATTGATGTTGCCTTGTGTATTTTTTGCCCATTTTGAGACGTTGGAATTTGAACCGTTGTTCGGTTTTGAAACGCTCGGAGCTTATTTTTGTAGAGATTGGTTGGAGTTGCTGCATTTCCTCAGCTTTTTCCCATTTAAACAGATATCTGGAAAATATTCAGCTTTAATGCTTTTCCATCTCATGGCAATATTGGGATCAGAAGAAAACAGCGGAACTTCAAAACAATTTACAAGAAGCAATGCTATAAATTCTTAATTTTCTATAGTTGCGTTGGCCTGCGATATGGTTTGCTGCCTACAAAGATTACTCTGCAGTGAATACGTCTTGAGCCTAAAACGCATGCCACTGATTCCTTATCAGGGGCCAGTTCTCTAAAGGACGTATCTAAGATTAATTGTTTTATTAAACCATGGCTTCCTCAGTTCTAGAGGTGCAATGCGCCTCTAGAGCAGCAGAACAATGTGTCTCAGGAAATCAACAAGCGCACAATATATTTATGATTATATAGCCGAGGACGGCTGCTGATGTCTTGTCTACGCATTTCCGCACATTTCCTTTGTTACCGCAAAGCAGGTTTATGCAAATTCCTTGAAGTATTCAGTGGTCGTCTCAATTGTAAAGACAATGCAGGGGAGTTAATTGAATATAAACTTCAGAACCATTACAAATGGCTACAAAAAAGGTAAGAGGGTACGAATCTTTAATATAATTCGGCATTTTTATTATACATTATAAAATCAGCTCAAACTAAGAAAACGAAGTTAAGAAAAAAATAAAAACACGATAAGGGGGAAGTTTACTCACAACGAAAGTTTGACTAGTAAAAAAGACAGACAGAAGACAAGGCAGCCAATACAAATTACAACAACGAACACCTATTTATCTACCGAGCAGCACACTAAATTCGGATTTAAACACTTCAATGAAAGCTATTTATATTAGCTCGGAAAAATCAAGCCTTTTTATCTGACAGAGCTACCGACGGTGCGCTAACGCATGTATCTCCCAAACTGGGAAAAAAAAAATCTTCCAATTGCCAAGTGCTTCCCGAACACGACATAACTAATGAGTAAATTAAAAATAATGGATATTGAGATCCTAATGACCAAACTCAATTGCATATCGAGTGAGTAAATTCAAAGAACGATTATTGAGTTCTTAATGTGCCAAATGAATCGCATACTAACGAGTAAGTTAAAAAAATAGTTACTGAGTTTTTAATGACTGAACGCCATTGCATATCTGAGGAGTAAATACATTATAAGAGATATTGGGCTCTTAATAACCAAACCCGATTGCATTCATAATGAGTAAATTCAAAAGTATAAGTATTGAGTTCCTAGTGACCAAACTCAATTACCTATCTAATGAGTAAATTTAAAAGAACAGATATTGAGTTCCTGATGAACAAACTTGACAGCATTCCTATCCTAATGAGTAAATTCAAAAGAATAGGTTTTGAGTTCTTAATGACAGAACTCAATTGCCTATTTATTGAGAAATTTAAGAAAATGGATATTGAGTTTCTAATGACTAAACTCGATTGCCTTCTTAACGAGTAAATTCAAAAGAATGCATATTGAGTTCCTAATGACCAAGCTCAATTGCATTCCTAATGAGTAAACTCAATAAAATAGATATTGAGTTTTTATGATACCACTCATTAGACGTGAAGTTTATATTGAGTTTCAGTTGATTTTTTAAGAATATATTAAAAGCTCAATTGAAACTCATTGATAATAGATACTTCATTCCAACTCATTGGAATGAAGCATCTTAGGAGAATATAAGATAGTATTTCCCCTTTTTTCAGTGGTCTGAAATTTGAAACTGGTGTGACCTCTACTCAGGATCAGGATCTATACAAGCCCTATTTGTGAATTACCGTTTTTTTTTTCTAAACATCGTGACTCCGAAATTTTGAGCTGATTAGATGAATCCTAATTGCGAAAGTTTTACCGACAAGTACTTTTAGTTTTTTTTTTCTATCTGCAAGAGAACACAAAACCCCATTTATAGCGTGTTCAACTGTAAAAAACACTTTGGCGGCCCTTAAGCACTTATGAAACTAATAAAAAAAAATTGCTCGTACTTATTTTTCTTTTGGCTGTCTGTTATCACATTTATGATCACAACTATCCCAAGGAGTGATGAGTAATGATCCAGTGGCCGAACACGATTGAAGAGCATATAATAAAAAGGCGTACGGCAACGGCCGGATAAGGATAAATCAAACATCAAGATCCGAGCTTTCTTTTAGAACGACAAGCTACCGCGGTCTGAAGCAACGAGAAAAAAATGAAACATTCACGTAGCAACTGTAAAGCAGTGCTCAGAAACAGGTGAAAGAGTGATGTGTCAAGAGGGCCCCGGAAAGACACGCAGAGGATTGTTCATTTATTTTTATTGAAAACATATATAAATTGTGAGGCTCTTGTAGCGGTTTTTTCCCTTGCATGTAAATTTATCTTTCATAACGAGCAGTTAAAATACAGTATCCTCTTCGGTAAAAAAAATAAATAAATAAATAAGTAGGAGGGATGGTAGAAAACCTAAACTTGGGAGGGAAAGAAATGGGGGCGGAAGGGGGGGGGGGGGAGGCGTTTATATGATATGGCTTGACACTTTGAACCAATAAATCAAACTTAAATCCGTATAGATTAAACAAAATGCATAGTTCAATTTATATAAGCGCACACGCGAGAAAGAGGGGTGAGGTCGAGAGGGGGGGGGGGAGGGGAGGGGGGCGCACAAATTTCCGGAGTCTGCTATCGCTACTTTCCAGGAACGCGTATACGGATTTTGACAAGTTACAGCGACAGCGGCAAGGGACCCGAAAAAGTCAAAGCAAGCTTTTAATTCTTTTTTTTTGTTTGTTTTGTTTTAAAATCTTTAAGAAGTTGCGTAAACGTCGGAAGTCATGCAACTTTTGGATTCAAGGTCCTTAGATTGACTCCAAAAGACAATTTCAAAATTTTGTAATTAAATGTTTTTTCGATTGCTAAAAGACTCAGTTTTGCGATGTTTCTCAGTTTACACGCGCTTACTGGCAGTGCTGTAACCCAATTAAACTCGCACACAAGGACACTAATAAAGCTGCTTTTTTCTTGCAGTGTAATTCAGAGTAAATCCCGTCAGTTTGTTTCAGTCTTCTTGGAAAGCTTGATGATGAAGTCTTGGGGATCGCAGGGTTGGCGTAGCCAAGGAGGTTACCCCATGTTGACAATATTGAGATGAGAGTCATAGATTAGACACGAGCACTGAATGGGCACTTGATTTGGGCTCGTGACTATCAAATCGTTCGACGAGTATAGTGGCACAGCCCCGAACAGAAGGGGAAAACTTGCGAGATCAGCGCCAGAATCGGCCACCCGATCTGCAAGAGAGAGAAAAAGCGAGGCAGGCAACCAGAGCCATTAATACTGAGAGAGTTCGGCCAATGGGCTGAGCTTGTTGCCAGCTAGAATCAGCAGATTTCGGGATAACACAAAATGGCGTTACTTCTTGGTCCTGTTTATTCCAGAGAAATGGCAGAGTTCCTATGAGTCAGAGTAACAAAATGGCGGACGGAAGTAGTCATCCCCCGGTTGTCAGACTACGCTGCTGTGGTTGCCAGTCTGTCAAAATATCCTCCAGGCAACATACGCTTAGCGCCGAAGTGGCCATTTTAAGAAACGCCCTGCTTGTGCGCTGCCACGATGGAGCCAGTTTGTAGAGCCCATGGTCGTGGACATTTGGTCGCGTCATCGCGAGACATTTAGTTTCGCAGTTCATCACCCCGTTTTTCCTAGTACTGAGTGCATTGTCCCTCGTTCTCTTTTCTTTTTTAGGGCTGCCAAGCGGTCTACTGTTGTTGCGCTGAACTCGCAGGCTATGGTCGCGGCTGTATATATATAGACAATTGCAAGCACGGTGCCCCGACTGGTGCCCCAACTGGCGCAAGCACCTGCAACGTGCGCGTGAACGTAGCATTGGGAAGCTTGCAATCGCAGGGGCGTCCCCGCAGGAGCAGATTCATGGTGGCGGCCAGTCACCCAGCTGCAATCGCCTATAGAGGTTTCCACTGTTTACAAAAAATCACAGGACACATGTGCTGAATCACAGACCAGCCAGCGCTCGCTCGCAATTGCGGCCAGCCATGAAGAGCGCGTGCGTACACAGCAATGAACGCGCTCTCATACGGGTTTATGGAAAGGTGTATAGGGGGTCTTCCCTGAATGGCCATATTTGAGGGCCTTGTTCAGAGCGCATGATCAGAACGAGGTAGTATTAATAAGCTTCTAAGATCGGTAATTTTGATGGTGTTGACATCAACATAAATATGTGCCATCGTGTGCTTGCGCCATCTCTTAGCGGATTACGGCAGTGATCCTATAGAAGCCCGTGTATTTAATACACAAACATAATGATAGCACCGAAACTTTACGATTTGAACAATTTGCGATGCTAAAACTTCATTCTATCATATACCGCTATTCTCGCGCCAATTTCAAGAACGCGCCATGTAAACTGCAGATTCCTTAGCCGAGTAAACTTTTTGATACATTGCCACTACGGATAGTGTCCAAGCTAATAAAAGTGTACAGTTTAGTCTTGCGTATAAAAAACTCGTAAGGAATGTACAAATTAAATAAAATCCCTCCCCAATATTATAGAAAATTCTGTAGTCTCTAAGATTTGTATTACATTTGTAGAAAATTATATTTCGGAGGCACCTCACGCAAACTTTCAAGAAACAACGTAGTTCAAACGAGCGCAATTTAAAACCACAACAAAATACAAGATTTGCCATACGAGTGCAGTAGACCAGAAAATTTTATAATTTGCTGGGTGCGTTTTTTTTAAATTTTCTTTGGTTCGGGAGACCAATTTTCCAAATAAGATGGATTCATTCTCGTTTAAACGTTCATGATCATTTCCGGTGTTCTGATACTGACGCCAATAACCTATTAAACAAAACAGCTGTTTTATATTACTGTATTCTAAAAGTATTAAAGAAGTTTTCAAAATATTTTCGCTAATTATTAACGTTATATGATTATAACGAAGTGATTTTCATTGTAAGGAGTGGGAGCAGTGCAGTGAGTACTCAATTTATGGGAGGACGATTGTTTTTGAAAACTTAACTTTCACATGTCAAAAATAATATTTAATCACGTACTCGAGGTTTACATTGAATTAACCATCTCAAACGCACAAACAGCAAAACGAAAAGAAAATTCGGGAGAAGAGCGTGTTGAAATATACCACATGATATAACATTCCTTGAAGAGGGCGGCAGCCCAAGATTTTGAAATGACACCGGCTTGTATCGGCGGCCTTAAAATTTACATTTCGTCGGCAGTTGAGTGCTCGGTCGATCTCAAAACGTCCACGGACAAGGCGCGCGTTCCGAAATTTGAAATGATGAACGAACCCTCACATAAAAATCAAACGAGTTTCAATTCAAAGTGTAAATGATTCACTCAATACGCCGCGTTTGAGTCTCAATTAAAGGTCATTAGGTTTTTTTCTTATGCGTTCCTATTGAACCATGTTGAATTAACATGAGTCTTGGGTACAAAAGAAACATCAAAACGGAGAAGAGAGAAAATATACAGGAAGACGTCTCAAACTCAGCTAACTCGTTTGTTTAGTCCACCACCTTATATAGTCTCAATCTCAAGGTCATCCCCACCAACACAAAATGACGATGTATCTATAGTTCAAGCACCAGTTTCCATCACACAATGTAAGATATATGAACAACCTTACAGGTCGACGCGATAACGTAACATCCATCTACCTTCAAACTTGAAGAAAAGTTTCTCTCTCCCCTCCTACTCTAAACACAGTTCCCACTTCTTATAAAAAAAAAAAGACGCCCTCTCCACCTACTACCCCAAAAAAACATCGAAACGGCCCTCGGGCCAACGCGCGTAAAAAAAAAAAAAGCAAAAGAAAAAAAAGTGCACTTTACAGTTATTTTGGACAATCACAATCAGAGGGTTCCCACTTCACACTTTAAAGCACATACAAAAAATTATATTACAAGTTTAAAAGGCTTTTTGAATTGCTTCCAAACTGTAGTGAAGCCTAATTTACACAATCGCCTAGAGATTTCATCCGCACAGCCTCCCTCACTATTCTCTCTACATCGTTCTGCTCTTTATGTATGATTTCAGTCCCCGACCAGAGCGCCGTCCTATTGGTACATTCATGGATATTCTTCGCGGTTTCCGAGTTTTGTACGTTGTTCTTCACATTTGTTTTATGTTAGTTTCATTTGTCATTGACGATGCGTGACATCTGCTCTACGTGCCCACACTCCAATGATATTTCATACACAACACTACTCTCACAACATACCGATTTTTCGCCTCAGTCTGCCTCATGCAAGCCGTTATGAAGTTATGCCACCACAGAGTGGAGTAAGGCCTAAATTTACAGACAGGCCGACTCCGAAGAAGCGGCTACCCAGAACCGTTAATAGTGGCAGTGACGGAGAAATGCTTAAAGAGCTAACAGTTGTGCTGTCATACATTCACAACATTTTGCATAAGCTGAAGATGTTAGCGAGCAAACACGAAGTCGGATTGGTGTGATCACTTCTTTTCAAGTTCAAAGGACTTTGTAGGAAGGTTAACAAGCGGGATAATGACAATCGAGGCCAAGCTAAGTGTAGGGTTCGACACCGTAATACGTTTTGTTGAGTCTGCTGAAAATGTAGTGTACAAAATACCTATATTATGTTGCGAATCCTATTGGGCAGAACGAAAAATGTCTCAACGACAGGCCAAGTGAGCATCAGTACGCCTGTGGTCAGCTCCACGCTACAAACTAGCAGCACATTGCTCAAAATGCCATTCTAATGCGCAGTTCGAAACGGCCTCAACCTTGGCAAGATCGGAGGGAAAACAGAAGTGCGAAATAATGGAAGCTTATTTCATGGTGTCAAGAAGGCTTGGTACGTGTATCAGAGAGCCGTCCATATCTCTTAACAAAAAAGAAAGGGAATTGCAGAACACCTTACCGCATCATGACGGAGACTCACGCCTGCGTTGGTAGGTATATCACAGTGACGAATCTATCTGTTTTTCTTTTTTCGCCCGAGTTTTTTCACCCTTCCTTTTACGTCTTAACTTTGCAATTGTCTTCCTCTCCTGCGGGACGGCAGAAAATAAGCGGTTGTTAGTTTCCACTTCTCGTGTTCGTGTAGTTATTCACTTGTCAAAGTTTTGTCTTTGTCCTTTTGGCAGCGGAGTTCAAAATCAATCAACAACCAACTACCCCCCACCCAAGGTTTGTTTGTAGTACTTCAAATTTGTTTCGTGTTTCCAAGCGCCAAAGCGTCTGACTTTTTTTGTGTTTTTCTTTGCGTTTTTTTTTTGTATTAAGGTAGAACCGTAAAAATGATATGGTAAATATATTAAATTTCTGGATAAACATTTTGTTTTTTGAAATCTGGCGCTAGTGCATACTTTTCACGTTAAAATAGTAAAACGTGTTCATTCATAATTAAAAAAGTAACGCAAAAGTAACGTGTGTTACTTTTTATCGGTAACGTTTACGGTAACACGTTCCTTTTATTTTTCGGTAACGTAGGACGGTAAGGCGTTCTTTTCATATGCTAGTAACGAGTAACGTATTTCGTTACTTCTTTCGTTAACACCTACAACACTGCTAAATAGTGAAAGAAAATCAAAATCTAATGATGATGATGGCAAATTGAAACAATTCGGTTGCCGGGGTTGCTACGTGTGAACGCGGTCAGCCGGTGTTGCTGGTGTAGCAACGTCTATTTGCTGGGAGAAAATTCCCCATCTGAAGCGGTCCTTTTCTGACAGTTAGAAACTGCGTGTCGCCACATTTAACACCACCTTAGTAACTGGAGTTAGTAACGGTCAAGTTAGAAGCGTTTCTAACTGAACAAGCTAGCAACGATTTATAACCAATCTAGAGTATTTCGCCCCCTTTAGCTAATCACGGGCACTAACTTTCAGAAGACCTACACTCTAAAAAGAGAAATGGCGCCTAGGGCCACGTAGTGTGATTGATGTAGCTTGACCCCGATGGCGCTCAAAACGGAAAAACAAGTCTATCGGAACTGTGCCCGCTTGCATTTATCTTCCTACTCGAAACCTAATACACAGGCATGCGGGAATTTACGACACAATGCAATGACATACACAAACAACAGAACACAAAAACAACAGCAACACAACAGCCAAGCCAATAACGGATTCTCCTTTACGAATGCCAAGTTCACCCGATTTTTTCAAAGCACTCTTTTTTTTTGCATTTAACTTGTCCGGCTTCTGCCACCTTTGTCGCATAAACACGTGAAGGCTGACTAAATATTACTATTACCTATTACTTAATATTTCCTTGATAGCTTCAGAGGGAATAGTTTATATATTTTAATCCAGCGACTTCAGAAAAGTCACATTAGATTAATAAACAAAATATATTCATTAATATGTATTACTGATTGAATAAATCATGCTAAAATGCAATATTGACGATGATTCATCCTAATAGTTAAGTCAATTATTCAATTTTAGTTAATTATCCAATTACCATGACGATTATTCTTCCACTTTTTAATAATTTTAGGTCAGGGCTGTAATCTTCACTCAACTGGTTTTAAATACATAAATGCTAGAAACAATAAAACATTACAATATAATACTGTTCGCAGATATTTTTAATTTATTTAATTCATGCCAAACTTTTCATATGCTTTTCATTTATTTGAAGCAAATGCAATAACTAGGCACTGTCATTTAGGATGTTGATAATTATTTAGCACTATCAAGGATATTCCGATCATACTAATACAAAGAGAACCAGGTATGTTGGGTACAGTATTTCAGGCATCGGTGGTGGTTACAACCTCGACCTTTCTAGCTAGTAACCACTGCAGTTGCTACCTGTCGCGCGTTTGCTGCACTAAATAATTAGTAAAAATATATTAATGGTCAGAGAAAGGCAGTGCAGTAATTCCTAACTTTCTAAAAGCAGCCGTGCGTTTGAGGCAGTAAATTGCTTGTAAAAGGTAGTGATAGTAATAAAAAAGGCAGTAACTGCTGCAGTTACTAGCTTTTTTTAGTTTTAGACTGCAGTATAAACTAACAATGTGGTTACCACTTGGTATGATTTTTTTTTGTGCTGCATTGTCAACCGTGCAACGAGAGCACATGGCTTTGTTTAGCGACTCGTTCGCACGCCGCGTTCTCGTACAAGGAAAACACCAAACGATGCAACGCGCTCATTCAAGCAGCATACAAAGTACAGTGGAAACTAAGCTAATCTTGAAACATTTTAAAGGGTAACTCCGTTGATTGTTTTGATTATTTTAGTGTTACAACTGTATTTAGTGAAGAAAGTACCCCTGAATTGCGAGGTGTAAATTTTTTTCCGTTGCCTTGTGTAGTTCTGTGAATGTCTTGTCTTAAAAGTTTTGTTTCGGGGGTCCATGGCGAAACCGAAACTACCGGCTAGAGCATGATGGCAACCCTTGTGATCAGCTACCTACCGACTAGCTATGCAGATTAGAAACTAATAATAATAATAAAAATAATAATAATAAATTTTATTGCACATATAAAAAAGTGAAAGCCGTTTACAAATCCCTGTAACGCCGAATTGGAGCGCAGCTCTTGAGGAGGAGGAGTGAAGGGTACTGAGGGGAGGGTAGACCCCTCCCCCTTCTCCTCCTCCTCCCCTCATTCTTTAATATGCTCCGGGGGGGGGTGTCACGTGACTTCGGGGAGGGGGTCACGTGACCTCGGGGAGGCGTGACCTGGGGGTGACCTCAAGGCCACGTGACCCCAAAGGTGACCCCCACGTGACCTTGGGGTCACGTGACCTGGAGGGGTCACGTGACCTCGGGGGGTCACGTGACCTCAGAGGGGTCACGTGACCTGGGGGTCACGTGGGGTCACGTGACCTTGAGATGACCTTGGAAGGGGTCACGTGACCTTGGGGGTCACGTGACCTTGGGGAGGCGACCACGTGACCTCGGGGGTCACGTGACCTTCAAAGGGTCACGTGGGGTCGTCTTGGGGTCACGTGACCTTGAGATGACCTTGGAAGGGGTCACGTGACCTCGAGGGGCCACGTGACCTTCAGGGGGTCACGTGACCTTGAGAGGGGTCACGTGACCTTGGGGGTCACGTGACCTTGGGATGACCTTGGTTACGCCGACGCCGACGCCGACGGCGACGCCAACGCCGACGGCGACGCCGCTCAAGCCAGGAACGGGCCCCTAAGAGCTGCGCTCTAAAAGAACACTGCACATAAATGGGTCTATCCAAGCCAAAGGAGGCTTGTGGGACAGGACCCGGCTAGTCGAACGACAAATACACAGTAATGTTAACAGTACTACAGCACCAAGGAAAACAATTCGAAAACAATAAAAACATAATCCTACCATCTCAAATCTGACAGCATTTCTTTAAATTTCCGAATGGAATTGGCCTTGTAGACATCATCAGGTAATTTATTAAAGGTAAACGGCACATAATAGGAGCGAACTCGTTTTCCATATCGCGTAACACAACGTGGGACCTCGAATCGAGACGTGCAACGAAGGTTTCTTCGGGCAACGTGAGTACATTTGAATTCATTATTCCAAAAATGGCGAAGCACAACAGTCTGCATAAGCAAAGAAGAGAGACTCGGCATTCGTAAAGACTCGAAAATGTTCACATCAGACGGAACTTCCAAAGGATACATAACACTCTTTAACAAGCTCCTCAAAATTCGATCAATTTTTTTTTGCCAAAGCTCAACGCAGTTACCGAACAAAGTAATGCAATACCTCAGTACACTGTAGCCAAGCGCGTACGTGATAGATTTCCTAACTGAAAAAGGCATGAACACTTTGTGGTTGAAAAGTAAACAGCTGACGCTCCGAAGTTTTCTACAAACGTGTGACAGATGCGAATTCCAAGACATGTCTGAATCTAAAAAAACTCCCAAATATTTCACATTATCGACGTATTCTAGCGGGGGACAGGTGCAGTTTGGACAAGTTGATTTGTGTAATAAAACCGGCGAGTTAACGCCTACAGCCTTCAGTGGATTTCTGAAACAGACACGCTTAGTTTTCGAAGCGTTAATTGTAATTAGGTTTTCGTTAAACCAGTCCATGATTTTTGTTGCATCATGACTCAATAGATCAACGGCTTGTTCGTATTTAAGATGACGGGAAACGAGGACAGTGTCGTCGGCATATTGAAAGGCGAACCTTTGTCCGGTGCTAATTTAGCAGAAAAATTAAACCCTTAAATTTATCGGAAAACTTTTTCCGCTGAGCTTAGCGGAAAACTTTCCCATAGTACAACGCGCGCTGTTACGCCGACGCCGACGGTGACGCCGCTCAACCCGGAAACGGGTGCCTAAGAGCTGCGCTGTAAAAAATGTAAATAGAGTTTTACAAGAGCTGGTGTATGCAGATGACATTGTTCTTGTTTGCAGAGAATCGAAAGAAAATGCAGAGAAAATGCCCCAAGTTGCTATCGCTCCGCTTGACTTTGCACGCTTTATTGAATCGAAGCAACCCGTTTCTTTATCTTTTTTTCACTTGAATGTTCGATCAGCCAAAGAAAAAGATGACGATCTGCATCTATTGTTTGATCGTCTTGGTTTTTCTTTCTCGGTTATTATGTTTTCGGAAACTTGGTACACTGATGAGTCTTGCATTTTTACTTTGCCGGGATATCAGCATTATTCACTTCGCCGAGATAAAAAAGAGGTGGTGGTGTTTCATTGCTTGTACAAAATGAGTACAAATGTGAACTTGTATCAAAATTTACTCAAGTTACGGGTGACTTTGAGTTCTTGTGTTTGCGCTCTGGCACATATGTATTTGCTGTGGTTTATCGTCCACCATCTGGAATCGCGGCAACTTTTTTTAACTTCCTTGACGGCTTCCTAAACTTTGTAGTAGAAAACAAGTACATTCTTTTTCTTGGCGGAGATTTCAACATCAACATGCTTGAAGATACAACTTATAGGCAAGCACTTGACTCAGTCATTGCCCTTAATGGTTTTAAAATTATGGCAACCGGAGCAACAAGAATTAGATGTGAACTCAATGTCCACACTCATTGATTTTTTTGTTAGCAACCATGACGTGTCCTCCATCACCGCTAACGCGGTTATTACTGATATCAGTGATCATCTGGCGATATTTATGTTGATACACAAATCTCATAAACCTAAGAAACGTTCAGCGCAGCGTACTTTTCAAATTCAAAACATAACAAGCACTACTCTAGAAAACTTTAAGTATATTTGCAAACAAACGCGAACCTCGCGTACGAAACCTTTCTACAGACATTTCAAAATCTGTACGAGGAGAGTTTCCCATACAGGACGGTTAAGCAGCGTAAAAGAATTCGCAAGCCTTGGATGACAAGGGAGCTTTTGAATAAAATAGATGAAAAAAACAGTCTGTTTCAGCATTTCTTGAAAACAAGAAACCCAGATGATTTAAAGGCTTTTAAAACGTATCGAAATAAACTTGTTAATCTACTGAGACGTTCAAAGGCAAGTTATTATATAAACCTCTTCAAAAAAGATGATAATAAAGAGGCAGGAATACTCTGGAAAAGAATTAACAGCGTAATTAAACCGTACGAATGAAGATACTTTAGGTGAAGTGACCGGTGAAGAGGGTACTCTCTCTGGGTGTTCTCTGTCGAATGCTTTTAATAATTACTTAGTTAGCATAGCAGATGATGTTGCGGTGCTGGAAAGTGAGCTTGGTCCTTGTGGTTATATAAATCGTTATTTTACAGATACTTTCTTTTTATATCCGACGGACGAAAGAGAGGTCTGTGCCGTGTTCAGGAACTTAAGAAATTGCAAGAGTCGCGATGTTAACGGCTTTGACATCAAAGTAATCAAGTATGCTATTGAGATAATTGCGCCTGTATTAATGCATATATTTAACGTATCCCTGTCAACTGGTTGCTTTCCAAACGCTATGCAGGTTGCGAAAGTTGTGCTTATATTCAAAGGCGGCGACAAGAACACATTTAAAAATTATAGACCGATTTTCTTGTTATCAATCTTTTCTAAAGGTCTTGAAAAAATAATGCATCACAGACTTTCTTGTTATCTAGAAAAACATCACATACTCTCCGATTTTCAACCCGGTTTTAGGAAGAAGCGTTCAACTGAAACAGCGCTGTTAATGCAAAAGGAAGAAATACTCAAATCTATCGAGGATAAAGGGCTTATTCTAGGTGTGTATGTTGACTTTTCTAAGGCATTTGATTTAATTAATCATAGACTACTAATTAAAAAGTTGGAGCACTATGGCATCCGAGGAATTGGACTTAAACTTTTTAAATCATATTTGGAACATCGTACGCAGTTTGTTAGCATAAATAATTATAATTCAGCAACCAAAAGAATTGTGACTGGAGTCCCCCAGGGGAGTGTACTTGGGCCGCTGTTGTTTGTATTGTTTATAAATGATATCGAACAATGCGCACCAAACGTCAAATTCTTTTCATACGCAGATGATACTATTCTTTTTATTAAAGGTCAAACAACTTCTGAGATCGAAAGTACCGCGGCAGTTGTTCTTGAAAACCTATACTTATGGACGCAGGTCAATGGACTAACAATAAACACAGACAAAACAAAATGCGTACTGTTTAGACCACGGAATCGTAAAATATCGTTGCCTTTAAATATCACGATGAATTCATCCCCCTTAGAGATTGCAAAATCTGTTAAAATTTTTGGTGTCATTTTTACCGAATCACTCTCTTGGACTGAACACGTTGAGTATATCCACCGGAAGGTTTGCAAAGCCATAGGAATAATATCAAAAACTCGTTTTATGTTTCCCGCGCAAGTGAAGTGGCTATTGTATTACTCTCTGATCTACACACATTACGTGTACTGTCACCTGGTTTGGGGAACCACAACGAAACAAAACTTAACAACACTGCTACTAACACAGAAGAAAGTATTTCGCATAATTGAAAATGTTTCTTTTTTGCATTCTTCTGAGGAGCTTTTTCGTAAACATAAAGCTGTGACAATTAACCATTTGTACAACTATCGTTTAATGGGAGTCTACAGTACGGCAGTAAAACAAAATAACAACTTTTTTCTTTCTGTGCTGTCGGGCCTGGAGAGAACAACCCAGACGTATGAAACTAGACACAGTGAGGGCTGGTGTGTTACTACTTCCCGCACGAACTATGGACTAACTTCTTTAAAACATACACTACCGTCACTTTTAAATGAGCTCGAAGGTGAAAATATTGACATTACAAAAATATCAAAGGGTATGCTACGCGAAATGCTATTGGAAAACAGTGTTAAAAACTTTTTTTTGTAGATAATCGATGCAATAAGGTGTAGTACTTTGTTTTTTGCGAGTCCTGTTTTGAAATGTCTCTGCTGCTTTGCTACACGGAGTAGGGCCTCGTCTAGCTGCAAGCCACGCAGCTTTTTGCCCTATCTCCCTCCTTTGTAAAAAAAAGGAAAATGAATGATTATTATTATTATTATTATTATTAGAATTTTTGGCGGGGAGGAGACACTTTAAGCCTAAACTTCAGTAGGGTCGAGAAGGGGGAACCTTTGGAGATAGAAGACACTGCGATTGAACATGTAGAACAGTGCAAATGTCTGGGTGTATGGTTATGAGGGAAGAAACTATCTGAATGGACAAGAAGATATTGTAATAAAGAAGGGGAAAAGAAATTCAGCTATTATAAAACACAAAACTTTGTGGGACTTTAATAAATACGAAGTTGTTAGAAGGGTATGGAAAGGAGTGATGATACCAGGGTTAACTTTCGGTTATGCAGTCTTGTGTATGAAATCTGACGCACAGTCAAGCTTAGAGGTAAGGCAAAGAAGTGTAGGCAGGTTAGCTTTATGGGCACGTGGTAACATACCAAATGAAAGGGTACGGGGGGATATGGGTTGGGCATCCTTTGAAGCCAGAGAGGCAATAAGTAAAGTTTGACCCAATGTTAACTAATATAAAGCAAATGAGGTCGACAGCTAAGGTACATAAGCTCCTATATATGAAAAGCTTGACACAATTGGACAAAACGGTCTCAAACGCTCGGAAACAAATTTTTATAGGCGGACAGCGAAACGAAGTTAGTAGAAAACAGAGTTAAGGATGCGGAGAGAGATATATAGGAAGAAGTATGCGGGAGATATCAGTTCTAACTGTGTATAGGTTATAAAAACAGAAAATAAGGAAAGAAACTTTGTTTGATAGTTTTCAAGGGAGCTCTTTACGGTTTTTGGGCCACAACTGAGGTACTAAGAACGAAGACTTATAGGGCAAAATTCGAAGATACAGTTTGTTGCATATGTGGGACGGAGAGCGAAACTATGACAGGCCTTGTTTTGAGGCGCGAGAGTCTTAAACCTGCCCTCCCGGAGGGGAGAACAGACGTAGAGGGTGCCCTGGGTTTAGGTGGAGAAGGTGTAAGGGTAGATTATAAAAAAGGTTGAGGTAACGTAAAGGAGGTTAGAGGATTGGTGGAAGGAGACCAGGGAAAACTGAAATTGGTAAAAGCAGCTAGCACAACTGGAGACAGGGAGGACAGAGGAAAATTAAGACTCCCTCCCGCGTGGCTCCGGCCCAAAATCTCAGCCCGGCCTCTCAGTGGGTCTGGGTTTGAAAAAAACCCCAACAAGGTTGACCAGAGGAAAATTGGCGACTTCCTCGGCGGGGGAAGTAGGCGGGAGAACATTTTCGTTTTTATTTTTATTTTGTATTTGCCCGAATTCCCAAAGGTCAGCGTGGTGGTTCTTTCCCTCGGCCCGGTTATAGTTGCAAGTGATGTAAAGGGAAAGAAACTGTGTGTTTAAGTGGTCGAGGAAAACATTATTCTACGATAGCTGGCGCAAGTCACCACCCCTTACAAAGGGCATAACTAGTATCATCCATTCATCCATCCGGCCATCCTGTGACTCAAAGCTCGTACCGCGGTACCGCAAAACGTACGAGTCGCCTAGTTGCAAGACAATTTCCGATCAGTCAGGTAAGATGCCACGTCTGGTTTACTTGTTTGCTTCGCAGATATCAAACATCTGAAGCAAATATGAATATACGTTAATCAGGTTTCGGGTCGAAAAGCGAGTACGCTACGATCAACGAAGGAGTGAGTGAGTAAGAAACGTATTTGTTAAATGAATACATCACGATTTCGTCATAAAGTCATTCAATCGTGACGCTTAGTGCCACTAATCAAGCTACGCTTCAGAGTAACGACACTTGGTCATATTGTGGATTAAAATCATGGTTGCCAGTTATCTGTAGCTTTATCTGAAATCACAGGAAACGCTTCTCCGTCCTCCACAAATGTTTAAACAGTTCGCGACAGAGCAAAGCAATGTTACATGAGCTTCAAAACACCGAATCTGATGTTGAGGAAGTCGCACTTTTGAATCATGGCGATCGGCAGTTGCGTCTGCTCTGCACAAGCACCAAAAAGGCGGCGCCCACAACAATGTTGGGGAATAGAGTGCCGATACCCTAAGCACGGCTCATTGAGTGGCTCTAGTGACGCTAAGAACGAGCCCCGACTTCCCTTCTGAGAAGAATCACAATTTAGGTGGTGTGCAATGCAAGTGCACAAGCGTTATGGAAGCTAATCGTAAGCACGCGCTCAGCAGGAAACAGACTAGTCTAAGGCCGCCAGTGAATGCCACCTTAGGCACCAAGACGCACCTGTGGGAGGAGGGAGTCAATGGCCTTTGTGCGCGATCGACGAAGAGTATATGTACAAACTATGACCGCTAAAACATACGATAACAAGCTGAAATCGTCCAACGGCTGAAAACGCATCAGAAAAACACGGCGAAAGAAGGGGCAGTGCAAACAAGTCAAACAAGTACCATCATTGAGAACGAAAATGACATCGGTTAACAAGGTTGGTTAACAAACAGGCAACCCGCTGTATGCCAGCTGAGAAGCTGGTGTGAGCATTTTTAGTATCGGTTTTTGTGTGGATAGCGGTTTTCTATTAGTCTAATATTTTGGCACTGCTCGTATTTAGCCTCCGTAAATCGATATCAGTCCTTTATCTGGGTTCGAATTTCGGCCGGAGCTAGCCTTTAATCTTGTCTTGATCATTGATAAAACCAGGGAGCACAGTTTGTCGTGCTGGCATTATACTCGCGTTATGATTAACTATGCTTGGCTAAGAGAGCTGAGATAGTTGGTTCATTGCTATATATGGCGCTAGCTGATCATGAAGGAAGGTTACATACAGAAACAAAAAACAGACAGGGCAAACACACATAAAAAATTAGTCATTAGTTGTTTATACAGCAGGAGTTTAGTCTGCCAGAACATGGCGACATTGTTACCCACTGTAGATGAGAAATTTAACCAGTGCAGTACAACTGCTATCCTGGGGTAATTAACGTGCACCATGCAGTAGTGATACACGACCGCACGCCGGTAGGATGCTCATCCAGATCGAAACGGGCAGGGGTGGGGCTCGGACCCAGGACCCCTAGGTTCTGCAGCGCGAGCTTGCGCTCCACGTGCTCCGAGGTGGTGTGCGCTAACCTTAACGCTAACCCACTCGGCCACCGACCCCCCCCCCCCCCCCCCCAAAAAAAAAAAAAAAAAAAAAAAAGATTGAGCCGCCATTTTGGCGTTTTGAGACTGGTAGTTTTGGTACTTCGGGAACATTCAGTCACTCTAGCAGTTGCCATATAACGCAACTTTCATATTTCAATTCGTCGCTGAAGCCTGGCGCTGTTATCGTATTTAGCTTAAAGCCCGTATTTAATTTAGCTCGGTCTCGGTGGACGCCAGCGGCCCACGTTTCAACGGTGAGTTTCCCAACTGAATGTTCTATACTCCGTTTCACCTTATGTTGTACCGCAGCGAAGGCTAGATGCGCCAGCTCATAGCGTTGGCAGCTGCCCTTATTGCACGAGAGCTTGTGCCGCCGAGATCTGCACCAGAGCAAGGAGCTCGCGCTTGTAGCCTTTCCTGCGGTACATCATAAGGTGAAACAGAGTATAGTAACGTTGGGTGAAATGAATTTTAGATAAAAAAAAACAATTAAGTGAAAAGCAGTTTCGAAAAGGGTGTATTGCGAGGGTGTTCATTTGAGTAAGGTAAAACAAAGAGACATAATTTATGTAGGCGTAGTTTCAAGCTAAACAAAAGAGAAAGAATAAAGAAAACCTCATTTTTGTGTTGCTATATGGTTCTAACTTCTAAGTGAGGCATATATAACTCGTCCCTGGTGCATATAATATATCTACAGGGTCCGATCGAGAAAAATAAACCCTGCGTATTAGCCTGCATAAATAGACGACGTATCTCAGAGAGCCGAAACACCGCGAGAAAGATATGCTGCTAGTGGTGATGAGATGTGAAATTTTGAGCGCATGACGTTAGCTTGTTCGAAAGATACAAAAGAAAAGCAAAAATTCTCAGTGAGCCGAGGACCAACTTAGCCTGATTTGCATCATACCGATATGTGAGATTGTGGGCGCCTGTAGCATTTATTGCAGTGAAAAAAACATGACATTTGAAAAGAAAATATTGTTTATTTTTTTTATGTCGCTCACAAGGTTTTTTACGAAATCGCCTACACGCGTCCACATTCTCTAATCTTAATTTGATGACTAACAGGCTCAGGTGGATATTGGCTCATAGAAACTTTTGGCTTTCTTTTTTATCTTTCAATCCAAAAAAAGTCACGTGCTCAAAGTTTTACATTTTATCGCCGCTGCTAGCGTCACATTCTCACTGAGTTTAGGCTTTCTGCTATGCGTAGTTTATTGATGCGGGACGAAAAACATGCTTCCATTTTCTCGATCTCACTCTGTAGAGCGAAACTAAGTTTAACTCCAAACAAAAAGCTCGGTTCGCCTTGTGTCGTCTGCATCGGTTGAAGGTTTAATTTATAGATGACGCCGACACCAGGCGCCCTCCGCGTCGCCCAAAGCGGTGGAATGAGACGGGGGTCAGACGACCCGCGATCGTAAATCGGGGAGTCAACATTTATGTGCCCCGCAACGGCGGCCTCGTTCCCGATTAGACAGCGATGTGCCGATGGTTGCAGCATTTGCTGGAAGATACATGCTTACCACTGTAGACGGCAAGTCGCCTAATGTAGCTGACACGCGTGTTTACGGTACAGCTCATTTTGTGGAATCGATTCATTTAAATTAGAGTAGTTAAAATAGAAAGAATTAAGACACGTTCGCCAGTGATATATTTTTAGTTTTGTTTTAAGTATTCACAATGATAGCATGCCCGCTTTAACCTATTAGAGCTTTTGGCGATTTTCATCGCGTGTTTTTGAATCTGTAATTTTCACGGCCTCGTCTTTTGACCGCCAGGCGCTATGAATATATGATTTGCTCGAGAAAACTGGAAAGTGAAAATGCCGTTACAGCTTTCTGTTCTAGCCGTTAGGTGCCATCATTTTCGCTGGAATCGCCGGTACATGCCGACGACTTTTTTGACTGTGGAATGAAAGCTACGGGCGCGCGTGCGCTTGTGCGTCTAGTGCACCCACCAACGTTCCCGCACAATGAAGCAGTACCCGCGTACTCTTCGATTTTTTTTTAAATGCTATAGAAAGTTGTGTGCAAGTGTACTGGAGTTTATTGACTTATTTCTGGACCCTCAGTTCACGGTAAAAATTGTTTGTAATATTTTATTTTTACAATGGCAGAACACAAATCGCTGGGTATTTACGTACTATTTTTGATTAGTCGTTAGAAGCTGGTTTAGTCCCGAGTGATTGGAAAAAGGCAAATGTGACACCGATTTCTAAGTCTGGTTCAAGATACCCAATAGAAAATCTACCGCCCAGTTTCACGTGCATTGCTTGTAATCTTATTGATCATTAATTATATAGCTCGATAGATAGTTTCTTGGGTTCTAGTTGTTCCTTTTCTCCAGCCCACTACGGATTTCGTCGCGGTTACTCGCGTGCCATACAACTGACGGAATTCACCCATTTTGTTTCGATTGTTCTTGACAACCAACAACGTGTAGATTGTATATTTTTAGACTTTTGTGAAGCATTTTCTGCTGTGCCACATAATTTATTATTAGAAAAACCTATATCCCTCGGTATGAACCACAACACTGTAAACTGGGCTACTCACCATTCCTCCTGTCGTGAACTGTCGTACTGAAAGGCCAGAATTCTTCACCAATTCTAGTAACCGCAGGGGTTCCACAGCTAGGAGAGTGTGCTAGGACCCTTGTTATTTTTTATATTCATCAATGACATTTGTGAAGGTGTATTATATAATGTTCAATTATTTTAGTGCGATTGTGTAGTATACAATATAGTTTAATATGAAGCGGATGCTTCTGTACTTCGGAACGATTTGAAGTACTGCAAGGCTGGTGTGACCGCTGGGAAATAAGGTTAAATGTAAAGAAAGTGTAAACATGTGTGTTTTTCACGCTTACCCAACGGCATATGAACTGGAAAATGTCATACTTGAATTTTTAGGCAGCTATAAGTACCTGAGGCTTTATCGTTCCCCCAATTTAAAATAGAATCATCACATTGATTATACTCTAGGCAAGGCTAGTAAAATGTAATTTATCTGTGGGAACTTTAAGAATGCATCACGTATCGTGAAACAGACATTATATTTTTATTTATCAGGTCGGTTTTAGGATATGCGTGTGTCATCTGTGTCAGGACGCAGAGTTATCTATAGTACAAAAAGTTAGATATGTTTCAGAATCAGGCATTAAGTGATGTAAGAGAAGATTAGGGCACATACACAAGTTGTACAGAAATGAAAAGCAGATTAGGTCGGGTCACTCTAAAACGTCAGAGAAGGTGTTTAAGGTTGAATTTTTTTCGCACAGTATATCATGGATGGACAGGTATATTGAACGAGGTGCGTATATATTGGAGTCGCGTCATGTATCTGAAAGATTTGATCACTGGAAGAGAATCGGTAGAGCTTTTATTTCTGATTGTTTTTCTTTATTATTGTGTGCTCAAACTATTTGTGAGTAAAGTGCAATTTCAGAAGATTTAATCTCGGTTTCTAATGACGCTCTCTTTTATAAGACATTTGAGAGTTGTATTGGAAGCATAGAAAAATGTATTCTTCACTTCTTTTTGTGTGCATGAATTTTCAATATGTTCATTATGTGTACACCATCTATGTACCCACCTGTCGTTCCATCCCGCGCGATTTCTCTGGGAAAGACTGGAGTGTGTTGGTTTCATGCTGTATGTCCGAACACGTGTGAGTAGAAAAGAGCGCTGCGCCGGCGCTCTGCTGGCAGCCGGCCTCTCGACTTCCGTTGCTTTAAACCAACGTTCCTAGAACCCTCAGTTGGGAAACTCACCATTGAAACATGGGCCGCTGGCGTCCACCGAGACCGAGCTAACTACGACAACAGCGCCACCCTTTATCATTTGTCTTTACTGTGGTCACCTTGAACTTTCAGACGTATGTTTTTGCGTAAAAACCAACGGGAAAAAACTCTTTTTGTAGTAACTTTTATTGGGGTTTAGTGCGAACTGAGGGCGCGTGATGTTTTCTCAAATCTCTAGTTTGCAAGGTTTTGCGGCACAATTAATATTGTTTTTATACAACCATGCCTCAGCGGTGATTCCAGGTAGCGCGTCCCGACCTACGTGCATTTTAGCGTTGGTAGTAATTCGCGGCGCGTCCGCTGGGGAAACAGGGGTGGCGCCCCTGTAACCTCTTTCACCGTATTTGTTTCGGCGCCATAATGTCCGATTAAAGTCAAAATAAAAGTCACGTGCAGTTCCTCGAGTGGCCGCTGTGGGAGAATTGGCGGCGTCGTGATTGTCATTAGCTCGGTTCTGGAGGACGGGTCGGTGCCACTTTTTCAGAGCAGTGTTTATGGCAGTTTCCCAACTGAGTGGTTCAGTAACGTTGCTTTCAACTAACCGAATATGGTTAGGTGCCAGTCATATCTTACACACTCTGCGTTAAAATACGTGTCCAAAATAAACCCTTTTAAAAAAATTTCCTTCTTTATTTCATCGTTTCCCCTCTCAGGGATAATACTTGGTAGCAAAGTGCAGGAAGGGGCTTCTGGTCGTGCACCTTGCTGTTTGGTACCGAAGTATACACGACTATTACAGAAGGGTGCTTCAGGCAATGCCACCTAGAAGACAAGGCCAGCGCCTTTCAGTACAATCGTCATCGCTAGTGGATCAACACAGCGCCGCCTAACTTGCGTCAGCGTATCACCCGCTTGGGGCAGGATCCATCGAGAATGACGTCATGCGCCGGCCTTGTCTTCTAAGGGGTACGCAGAGCGCAAGTTCATCTGCTTCTTGCACGAGGGTGGCGAAGATGTCAAAAATGACTGAAAAAAAAAAAAGAAATAGTGGGTAGATCTCGAGGTTTCTAGCAGTGAGGTCTACCCTCTATCCTTTCAATCAACGCCAATCAGAGCTTGGCGTCGTTCGGACGTCACCTTAGCCCCCGCGCAAGACGAAGCAGACGACTTGCTCTCCCCATTGCTTCGGGCCGGTGCCATTTTCAGCGTTCCCACATGCGGCGCGAGTCTCCGCTCGCTTTCCAAAGCGATGCTTGTACTAGGATGTCAACATCGCACGCACTTTCGAACGGTGTAAAGGTTAGAGAAACTGGATATGAGCCCGGCTCTATTCGCCTGGCTGGGTCCCATCCATTACGAAGCGTTATCCGTTCGTCCACCTAATGCAGAAAGACATTACATGGTATTAACTAACGGCCGTCCGTGGTCACGAAAACGCGTTAAAACTTTTACGATTCGCGCTCGCGCCACGGATCGGTGGTCTGGCTGAGCGTCCGATCAAACGACCGCCAGCTCACAAAATATAAAGCCACAGAAAGTCTGAAATTTTATGTCTCTCTCCTTTACTTCCCATAAAGTCTCCTCCTTCCGTCTCTATACCTCGAGCACAGGGTTGTCAGCTCTATATTGGAGTGGTACTGGAGTCGCATCGACACATCCATTTAACTCGACCCGTATAGCGATGTTCGATCGAAGCGACTGCTGATGGTGAACTCCGTTACGAGATGGACCGCGGCGGAAACTTGTCCATACGTTGCCCGTGTACCCTTCCTTGTGTACGTCTTTCTTTGCGCTTACATGTTTTCTGAGCGTGATGCACCAACTATAGCATGGCAGAAAGTCTGAATACTGTATGCAAGATCAATTAACGAATGAATAACGTCACTGCATTCTTCAGCTGCACAAACGAATCAGCTGCAGGGAATGCGGAATGTCATCCCGAACTTAGGCTTGGCTGTTCAGCGAATAATCACCTCATCGATATTGACACGCCCGCCGGGAAAAAATAAAGACCAACAAGGTTTAGAAATCAAACTATATATATATATTTATACCGGGTGTTTTTTTTTTTTTTTTTTAAACTTAACAGATTTGTTTAAGAAAAGCCGTGAAAGTTACACTTATGCCGCTTGTGGGGTTGAGTTATACGGCCAGCGGGACATATTATAGGGGGCTATTTGTAACGATCAGTTGGCTAATTAACTAAAATTCGATAATTAACTTTTCAATTAATGAAAATAGACACATGGTTCCAATTAGAAACTTGCTCAGCGTCATCGAAAACCACTAAAGCAGGTAGTAAAGCTAGCCGTTGCGATAAGGCGCACGCGCGATTTTTTCGTCTCTTATCTAGCCCGAGCCTTGTACCTGCTCCACGAGTGGTAACTTTAGTGCACTACTACGCTCCTCACGCGCCGAAAGTCTTTCTGAAAATGACTGATGTAGTGTTTTTCGGTGACGCTGTGCAAGTTTCTAATTGGAACCATATGTCTATTTTTATTAATTAAAAAGTTAATCAACAATTTATAATTAATTAGACGACTGATATATATATATATATATATATAAAGGAAAGCCAGAGAAATTTTCAAAAATAAATGAAACGATAAAATAAAAAGCATAATATCTAAGCACAAAAACAAAACCACGGTCAAATCCAATTTTTTATTTGAAAGTCACTGGTGATTTTTTCGATTGTGGCACAAGGTGCATCACTGAGTTATTCAATGCCTCAGAGCGACGCCGGGCTTGCAGGGACCTTGGCACCGTCGCGTGGGCGGGTCAGGACCCTGAGCAGCCGTGGGCGTCCGTCGATCGCGGCTCGTAGCTCAGCTTCGGATCCGGCTACCGCGCTCTCGCCCTCCTCACGCGATGTGGTTGCTGTTGTTTCCAAAGGTCTTTTTGGCGCTTACCCAAAGAGGGTATTAGCCAAGCGTCTGAACGGCAAGATCATGCGTTATTTTTAGGGGCGAAGCTCCTTAGGGTCTAGCCTTGTCCGTCCGGCGTCCGTGCTCACATTGATCTTGCTGGTGCTCGTGCTCGTGCTCGTGATCGTGAGCTCACGTGCTCACGTGCTCGTGTAGGGCAAAAAATAATTAAAAAAATTATGCAAAAAAAAAAATATTTGCGCAGTCGAACCTGTGCGGGGAGACCTTAATGGATTTCTAGTCCATCGCCTTAACCACTCGGCCATGACTGTGGGACGAGTAGGGGACTCTGAGATGTGGTAGTAACTCAAGAGCTGGGGATGTCATGGATGAAACTTTGCATGTAGCCGCTCAACGTCTATGCAGGAGAGGGCGCTGCGGTCAAGCGCGTATATAATCGCGCTAAATATTGCATGCATTGGCTCAACGTTTACAGACGAGAGGGCGCTGCGGTCAAGTGCTCAAATGCGTATATAACCACGTTCCATACGACAGATTCTCTTTCTGCCATGGATGAAAACGAACAAAAGGCTCGGCATGCTGCGGCTCAGCGTCTACGCAGACAAGCATCACCAGAGCTTCGCACCAATCAACATGATTCACCACGTGGAGATGAGGTCAATTTTTTCTTAATTCTGAATATCCGAGCTGTAGATCAGTAAATTCAGAAAGTCTTAACAAAGTAATCGTTATATTTAGAAGGTGAGCACGTTGATGGAATCAGACATTAGTGAAATAATGTCCCTGTGTTCATTGTTTTAGTAACGTGTAAAGTAATCATCCTCTGCCTTTGTGAGTGGCCATTCTTGCCATCAAGGCCTGAGAGCTATTTATTCGAGGAACACTCTCTCGGGCAGTAATGAAGAGTGCACAGCTTTGATGGGCGCTCAATGAATATCTGAATTAAAGAATGAAATAACCTTTACTAGGGAGTTTTAGCAGATTGATCCGATAACTCTGATAACGATACCCGACACACCGCCGATGCCTTTTGATTTTCATCTTACCACTATCAGGCGTTATCGGAACAATCTACTAGGATTCGTGTTTGACTATAGGATAACGATCAAAAGGGCACACTCGTTTTTTAATTTCTTTAAAAATAATATATTTTTTTTAATTCATTAAGCATAATAATATTATTTTGAGAGTGTCATAGAAGTGTAGTAGTGCGGCGCTTTGAAAAATAAGAAAAACGTGAGTGATCAAATAATGCTTGGATTTGGGCTAGTTAGTTTGACACTATGGAGTGTACTGCGCTGCGAAGTTAGAGAGAAAAAAACACGTAAACTATAAGAGGATATGGTAGACAGAAAAGAACACGACAAAAAAGAACTCGAAGTGGCTGAGAAGAAACACGTGCGTAAACTATAAGACGATGTGGTAGACAATTTTTTTCGTCTGATCGTATTCCGAGCTTCGTTGTTCGTTCACATCTGTCTATCGTTTGACGTCACTGGCTGTACTCTCCACGAGTGTACCTTAGCTTTTCGAAAGTACAACCGAGCTTTACTGAAAGCGTACGTTTGTGTCCCGTAATGGAGAGTTTTAGTATTGCGTGTGGCAGGAAATGCAGACACAGTGTTCGCGTTATAGCGTTGCGTATACTACACTGCGAATGCTTCATACGTATACGATGCACGCTTTTGACTTTTGCGAGCGTGCGTATACGCACCGATCCTCTGAGTTCCCGTCTCGTTATTCTCGTCGCGCGCGGGACAGCGGGAGACTTAGGTTGGCTTGACCGAATAACCGGCCTTAGATCTGTTTAAACCAGTTTGCACGGGGACATCTAGATGGCGCTGCAACTGCTGGCGTGTCCGTTCGCCATCGTTACTACAACCACTCAGTTGGGAAACTTCCATAGAGCCTGCTCTGAAAAAGTGGCGCCGATCCTTACTCCAGTACCGAGCTAATGGCGATCGCAACGCTGCCATTTCTCCCACAGCGGCCACTCCGTGAACTGCACGGTAGCACTTACTGGTTCCGTCGAGTAACCGAAAGACCGGTGGCGCCATCTCGTAGGGCAATCTTGCAGTAGCCGTATAAAGCAACTTTCATGTTTCAACTCGTCGCTAAAGGGTGGCGCTGTTATCGTATTTAGCTCGGTCTCGGTGGACGCCAGCGGCCTAGGTTTCAAGGGCGAGTTTCCCAGCTGAGTGTTTTAGTAACGTTGCCGTTCGCGTTCTCCTGTACCAAAAGTGCTGGTTTGACGCGCTCCGCTGTGTTCCGCTGAGAGTATATACGTGCGCCGCACGCAGTGATAACGCGAAGGTATTTTACGATATTATAAAACTCTCTCCTAGTGCAAAGTTAGTACAGTTTCGTTATACCGCTTTTCCCCCGTGTTGACGGTAACGCGTTACAAGTCACGGCGTTACCGGTAACGCGTAGTCAGGGACTCTTAGCAAACCGTTACCGCGTACCGCACTACACAGAATCGTCTACCGGGCAGAAAACCGGTTCCCAGTTTCCTTCTATTCATTCACTCTCGCCCTCTTTCTCCCCCCCCCCCCCACCTTCTCGCAAAAACGGGCCTCCCAGCTACTTCCCGCAGAAAGAAGGATGGTCTCCTTTTTTCTCTAATGGAAAGGAGGAATTTAGGGAGAGCTCTTTTTTCTGATTGTTCGTCGGCTTTGCGCGCGCGTGGGGAGCATGCTTCAAAGGCCTCGGCAGTGCGGCTCGCAGAAGACGGTAACGGTTTGCCAATAGTCTCTATTTCTTCTGTGACGTCGTAAGGTAGAATTTTTAAAACAGTAGCGAGTCTTAGAATAGCGTACGCAAAAGCTTTGCGTGCGCAAATATTGGCGTCGTCGCCACAGCGCATGAAACCGAATGCTTATGCTAACCACGTTTTAGCGCTTTACGGGCCTATTTTAGCGTACGCGATTTCTCGGAAAATGCGTGCCTACGCAAATAGCCTTGGCGTTGCTCCAAGGAGGATTCGGCTCCCGATGCGCGAGAAGTTGGCTAAAGCCAAGACAAGCACAGTTAGGAAAATGGCAGCTCCTAGCATCACGGTACGGCTCCTTTGGCGGCCGTCCTACGCGACGTCGGCGGCGTCCTCGCGACTTCGATTATCAATACAGGACGACATTGCATACCTATCGGATGTGCACGCCATAAACGTTTTGGAAGATCCAGCAATGTGGGCAAAATTTCAAGCAAATCGGAAACAATGGGCGCGTTCACACCGGCGATGTAAAGCAGTCGCACGATTTGACAAGATTGCATCGTAAAAAAAAATATATATATATATATAGATGGTTTCATTAGCGTGCGCGATGAGCGAGTCCAACACCTTCGTTGGCAAGTAGCTTCTCGAAAACTCTCGCTCCGTACGCCGCTGGTTGGCTCAGCCGCTCCGCGACTAGATCGCATCTCAAAACGTCGCGTCAGCTAGCGACTGCTCGAATCGCGTCGTTTTTTTTCCGCGATGGTCGCTTGTGGGATGAAAGTTATCGCGCGACTAGATCGCATCGCCGGTGTGAACGCGCCATTATTTCTGTCCGAGGCGACGCGAGCGGCGAGCGGACACAACCGGTCAACCACTTGCGTCGTATTTTCGCATTCAAGCAAGTTCAAAATGTTACGCTGTACCAATTGCTTTTTTTTATTATCATTATTTTCTAATGTTGCAGAATTTCGTATGTGAAATCAAAATTGTTACTGTATCTTGGTGACGTTGCAAGCGCTAAATGCTTGAGTTCTGCGTCGCGCAGAGAAACGAAAAAAAAAAACCGCTAAATCTAAAATCCTCTTGCGTAACGTGCGATAACGAAAGCGCTAAATGTAGCTGTAACGTGCGCTATATTTGTGTACGTTATTCTAAAACTCTCTTGTAAAGAATATTCTAGTTACATTACGTATTTCGAGTAGCGAGTAATGGTGATGTCATTCATTTCACTTCATTTATTTTCTCTCAAGGCCTGAAGGCATTGCAGAGGAGTGAGTTTTAACACAAAAATATACGAGTATATCTACGAGCAAGCCAAAATATGAACAATGGTTAAACAAAACAAAAAAAGTAGTAATCGCAATTTCAAAATCAGTTATGAGTGTCACACTCGTCACGTCTTCCCGAGACTTCAGAAAAAAAAATCTCACAATTTTATCGTGATTCTAGGCGCCAAGTGATAAGAATAATTGCAATATTCCCAAATACCTTGAAATGTTGGTCTTTCCTTTTCCCACACAAATTCTTCCACTTTAGAAAACCCAACGCCCACGCCCCTTGTCCAACAGTAAAACGCGTTAATTTACATATACAAAGTAAAGCAAAAGTAACCTGCGTTACATTTCATCCGTAACGCGTTCATTTTACTCAGGAGTAACGTAAGGCAGTAACGCGTTTATTTTATTCGCAAGTAACCAGTAATGAATACCGTTACGTTTTTTGTTTTTGTTTTTTGTAACGCCTACGACACATCGTTTTAAAAACCAAGGGATGGCTCGCGAGCTTTGGCTTCGGTCCACGTCGAAAACAGACGGATCGTTGTCCACTCCGACGGGAGAGGCCCATGAAAGGGAGGGAGGATTCGTTCTGTTCCGGTAATGGCGCAATTTGTGGTCCGTTTTATGGTGAAGTTCCCTCCCTCGGTCTTCCCTCCGCCGGCTCGCTGCACGGCCGCTATGTCGGGTCGTTACATTGACTATTTTCGGTTGGACTGCCCGCTCCCTTAATCTTTTTTGATGTCCGATGACGTGTCCACTTGACCGTTTGTTGCTTCGCTCGATGCTGTCTGCCCAACATCCAGTCGAAGCGGCAGTCGCGGGACCACTTGGAGGTAGGCCGACCGGCCGGCCAGCACGGTGGCCATTCCAGTATATGTTGACGGGGGTTCAGTTTCTTTTTTATATACGTGCGATCAAAACGTTTCAAGACTCATTTTGTAGCGTAAAAACAGAGGGCGCCAGAAGCCTTCGAGTGTCGAAATTGTGTGTGCCGCAACTCTATGTGTCTACAGAACGACGTCCTTTTAGCGTAACGACGCAAGAAAGTTCACCGTCCAGCCCTTTCTTCTTGAGCTGCAGAATTCGTCTCAAAGCTTCCTGATCGCATCTCGCCTATATGGTTAGGAAAGTTATATGCAAACTTTTTAATTATTTATTTTCGAGCTATAGCTTGCGATTAAATGAAAGTTCGACGTGCTACGTTGAGATTGCGGTGCTGCACGAGCAACTCGGAAATGAACCCGTTTCGGAACTATTTTTCCGGCACAAATTTTTATGATCCGTGGTGTAGTCGACAGTGGCGTACCAATTAGTTCTCGAGCGAAGGGTCAAACCAAAAAAAAAAAAAAAAACTCCCATTGATGATTTCGCGCAAAATGGCTCAGCGTGGAATCGTTAATAGGCGAAAAAGGAATCTTCAGTAGCTTTTTTTTTTCTACTTGAGAGAGCTTTTTTTTTATTAATGATTCACTCCACTGTTCTTTATTTTTACCGCAATCGTGGGTTATGTTTCTTCTACCTTGCACTTGGGACCAGTTATTCTGGGACCATTTTCTTCTACACCCGCTTTCAGTGCTACAGAACAAAGTACAACGAATGTAGTCACAATGAGGTATAGAATGTTCTCACAAATATTCCACACTCCGATGATGATAGCGAGTGAAGTGAGGAGACTGAATTTCGGAGAGGTTCCAACCTTTCGGGCAGAAATATCTTTTTCTCTTTCACCGTATACCAACATTCGGCGTCAAGTTAAAAAAAATACAGGGTGCTGGGGAGAGAGGGGGGGGGGGGGGGGGGGTTGGACCAGTGTTGTGCCAAAATACTCAACAAAAGTATTTAGGATAAGATACTAAATGCCTATATGAAAATGTAGGGTAGTATTTAACGTACTCTTAGTACGAACTATTTTGGGTAGAGTACAAATACTTTGAAAAAGTAATTGAATTACATTCGAAGATACTTGGCAAGTTTTGCAAGCTCTTAATATAAGAAAAAAAGTTCGGAAAGAGATGCCCTATTCTTGATTACATCCCTGAAGATCACATTTTGCCGCGGTCTTTATGGCCTTCAAGAAGCGCCTTAGCTGCTGCGACAGGGCTAAGCTGAGTTAGTTGGTTATACACTGGAAAGAACCAGCTGTGTTCCTATAATATATTATGTTCCTATAATTCTATGTTCAGCTGATTCTTCTGAATTAGCTGCTGTAATTGAAGTTTACTCTGAAATAATTCAGGATATGCTACGTAATACGTGCCGAAATATTTTAGGACGTGCCTTAGTTTGACGGCAGTTTGGGCTCGTGACGCGTTGCGCAACAAGTTCGTAATAGCTCTCACCGCGATTCGGGGGAATGGACCTGTAGTCCGGCACTGCACATCCTTAAAAGCGGAACTGTTAGTTGATTAGACAGCTAGCCTTGTTGATGAGCACACGAGTGAACGAGACACGTGCACGCTCAGGAGAAACATCGCTCCAAGCGAAGACAGTTTGAAATAAAAAAAAAAAGAACCGTACAAGAGGACAAATGGAAACCCGGAGGCCTTTTGTTGGCATTTAGAAATTGCGTTTTGCTCGTGCTCTGTTTCGTGTTCTGTGTTCGGTCGCTTGGCTCCAAGTGTGCAATCGGTTCAGCTTTAGCCTGCTATCTTACGATCTCTAGTTTCATAGATTGTTCCGGTGAAACTTTTTTTTTCCCAAACGCTGCAAATGTATTTGAGGTACGGAGTACAGGATAATGAGAAATGTATTTAAGACAGAGTAGCAAATACTTTACACGAAATGTATGTGCAAAATACCAAAATACTACAATTTTTTTTTTTTAAATACAGTATCTTGATACAGCATTTAAGATATGCACGAATCTGGTTTGAACCTCCAGCCCCCCCCCCTCCCCCCCCCCCCCTTCCCCATCCCCCCGGGTCGGTGCGCCATTGACACAAAGTACCGTCAGGTCGCTGACGGATTTCCATCCGGGTGTAGGGTCTTCCGTCAAAAACAAAACGCTTCGTCCGAAGAGTCGTTTGTGGAACTCAAGTGTCGAAGCAATACCACCAAGAAGAAAAGGCCTGCCGATGACATCATTGTTAGATGAATCGCCGAGCGGCCCCAAGTGGCAAACACGCTGAAGTGTCACCATAGCCAACGCAGAGCGGCAGACGCGTCCGTCTTGGCGTCGCCGTTTCCTACAGCGTCGCGTTCGTCGCGAGACGCTGCAAGAAGCGCTGGTTGGGACGCTGACGCAAACCAGGCTACGCAGCATGGACCCACTGGGGCACAGGACGTGCATTCTTGCTGGCGTTGGTCGAAGGCAGGGGTCGAAACGGCGGCTAAGCTCGGATGGTACGTCGCGGCCGGCTGCTACGTCGAAGGAGTGGTGCACCCCATTAGGAGGCGTATTTTAGCCGTTATTGATCGACCGTTTCTATATTTGAGGCAGGTCGAAGTTGTGCGTGTTCAACCCTGTCCACCACATAAATGACCACACGCCATATATACAAGTCAGAGCAACAACAACAACAAAAATATGTGATCGTTTAGGATGGTGAGGGGAGAGATTGAGTAAAGACCGCTTGGCTTTGTTTCTATGCGGGGAGCAAGTCGAACGCTTCTTGTCCAGGAGTAGCGGTGACCTCAGAAAAACGCCGAGGTCTGATTGGCTTTGATTAAAAGGATAGTGGGTAGACCCGAATGCTAGATGCCTCAAAATGTACCCAGTGTTTTTTTGTTTTTTTTTTTTTCAATCAGCCAATAAGGGCTTGGCGTTCTGACATTATCGCAACCCCTTTTTGAGAAGCAGATGAACTTGCGCTCCGCATATTGGGAACGCCCGAGCTCAGTCTCAGTGTAACTTCGAAAACGGCGGTGGCCATCATTTTATCGAGTCAATCAGGGTGTCAGCGGGAGACACGCTAGTCTACCTCACTATAGACGGTGACAGGGTAACCGTTAAGGAAAGTTCCTCCCTCCTTTTCCACGCCAGAAGAGGGGACGCTGGAGGGGAGGCGAGGCTGCTACTGTTGCGCAGAGTACGGTCAAAGCCACGCGCCGGAGAGAAAGGAAAGCCGCTTTCAAACGGTTTTTGAGTTTATGATATAATGCAATTAGTGTCGGGTTAACCTTCAAAGTGGAGAAAAGCGACGTTTAGGGCCAGAGGAAAACCCACCGCCTTCCGCGCCCGAAAAATACACCGTGTTCGGTCGCCGTAAAAGAGGAAGGTACGGTTAGAGGCAGGAGAGAAGGAAGCATCATTTAGGCAGCGCCACACAAGTGCAGTAAGACGAGCTACGTCTCTGTTCTTTCGTCTTGTAATCTGCAAAACACACACAAGAAAAAAACATTCTACTTTGTGAAGGTGGATGTCCAGTGAAGTTGTTTAGTATACGACGCAGACGTGACACAAAATCTTGAACAAAAGCATGAACGCATTTATTGCCTCGATCAGTGGTCATCGTGACGAAAGGTATACGCACACACACGTCAAGGACTATGGCCGCCCCGATGACCTGGAGGAAACCAGACACGCGCCACGAACCGCCACCCGGCGGAAGGAAAGGTAACTAGGCACGCAAGCGCTTCGAACGACGACAAAAAGAGGGTAGTGCGCTTCCCTCCTTCTCCTCCTCCTTTCTTCCTGCTGCCGCTGAATTTGTTCATGAATGACGTGACACAAAGTCGTGATGTCATTTTCCCGCCAAGTTTAGCGGGGAAATTTCTAGGCTAAACTTGGCGGGTAAATGTTACCGCCAAATTTACCGGGAAAACTTCATTGGCATTAATTTCACGTGACAAGAAGTCATGACGTCATTTTTGTTGCCGCACACGACAAATTCACGGAACCCTAGCCATAAACAGCTTCGCTGTAAAAAACTGAGCAGTCTTGCGTGAATGCACAGCACAGTTACAGCGCTAGCCGCGACAAAACAAGGCAAAGTGGTTGGGCATCGGTGTCGCGTTCGCGCACCATGGGGTCACGAGCACGCGTCTCGTTGTTCTACCTGTGACGAACGGCGAGACGTGTCAGCGTTGCCCCAGAGCGTCTTCCTGTGTCTCACAACAGGCGCGACGCTAGCATGTGGCGATCTCTGAGCCGCCTGGTGCGGCCCAGAGATCCATGAACGATGACCTAATGCGCATGCCCTTGTCTTCTAGCTGGTATTGAATGGATGAACAAGGCTTGCGCCACCTAGCCAAAGCTTTGAATTTCAACGATAAAGTTGGAATTAATTAATAATAATAAAGAATTTTCAACCGTGACGTCACAGCAGCTAGGACCGTCTAGAAGGCACTACACGAGACCCATATGTAAAGTTCCTAAATAAGTGGTTCCTAAAAGTAGCGTCGATTCTTTGAAGCACCGACTGCGTGACAGTGCAGGTTTTAGAAACCACGGAATGACGCCATTTTGTTCTTACGGAATGTGCTTCGTCATTCGTTTATTTGTCGCTACTTGTAAAAAGAAGCATCGACAGACTTTACACATACGCGCGCGTGTGCTTATCGAGTGCCGACAAAGTCTATTGCGAAGGCTGCGGCGTAGCTTTGTGGCGCTAACGCGCCCGCTTCAAACGCAGCGTACTCAGGACCGAACACTGGGGACACCGAAGCGGAGAGCGATGTTTTTCGAGCATTTCGGCGAAATCGGCGGCGGTTGTCCAACGCCCTACGCGTACCTTCGACAAAAAACCACGTGAACTACAGCGGACTCATTTCCATCGTGGGAAGAGCCCAAAATAGGTATCGCTGTAAAAACCGACCGGCTTCTTTCATGCCTCCTCTCTACGACTTGCCCTCCTCTCCTACTGCTCCGCGCGAGGAAAGTGTCAGTAGGATGATGCGCTGAGGGATTGGGAAAGGAGGGTGAGAAGTCAGTAAATGGGTGGGGGTTACGTGAACGTACTACTTTTTACCATGAAGCGTTCTTTGACTAGGTGTTGGAAATAACGTGAAGCCTAGATAAAAGCGTGGCCATGCGGCTCGACGCTGATTGGTCTTGAGTTTGGGGGAGGGGGGGATGCGAGGAAAGGGGGGAAGGGCCATTGCAAAAAAAAAAAAGCGTTTTCTCGCCAGGTTGCAATTGAGCCCTGACTATTTAGATTATTCGGATAAAATTTTCCCACCATGTCACGACACATCGCCGTGAGCATAACCTCCTCTATACTCACAAAGCCTGGCAGTTCGATGACGGAGTCATAGAGTGCCCGGTCGCAGATTTGGAGCGCGAGGATGTAGTTGCACAGACCATTTCTCGAGGAGCCTGTAGCCAGCGCATAGCTTTAGCAGCGGCGAGGACCCGAAACATGGTTATTCAACCCGACGAGAAAAGAAGCGGTAGCCTGAGGAACGCGAGAAGCACGAGCGGACATTCCATCGCTCGGGACGAGTGTATTTCGGCGTCTCGCCGCAGCGGGACGCCCGTTACATGCGTCTTGTAAGCCTCTTGTAAAGCCCCTCTATCCTGGAAAAAGTGGCGCCATTCATTGTTGTAGAAATGCTCGAGGCACGTGCCGCGCGTCACTTCTGTGAAGAACCTGGTGTCTGAAATTTCATTTCATTTATTTCATTTCATTTCATTTATTAATCCTTAAGGGTCCTCTGTCGAGGACATTACATAAGGAGGGGGCAACACAAGAAATTATACAAGAAATGAAAAAAACAACAACATAAAAATTACATAACAATGCACACTCATGCAACGTAGCTAAAATTGCATAACAACGCACTCTCATGCAACGTAGCTAAAAAACTTAACTTGGTGCGGAAAAATACGACATGATGGAGCTTTTGAAAACCACAGGGTCAGTTATTGTAATGAGCGATTCTGGAAGACTGTTCCAGTCCACAATTGTTAGTGGGAGAAATGATTTGTTAAAGGCATTACTGGAACCCGATATACGTTGAAAATTGTAAGAGTTATTGAGCCGACGAGATGACCGTGCGGGAGTGCGCAGGAATGAGCTTCGAACAGTGGGATGGTAGTGGTAAAGTTTATGGAGTAAGCAAAGACGTGCAACCTTGCGGCGTACCTCCAGAGTTAGTAAATTTAGGCTCGTTTTCATAGCAGACACTGTTTTTATAGTCATAGTTTGATAAAATGTAGCGGGTTGCTCGGTTTTGAATTGCTTCCAGTCGGGTGATTAAGTAATTTTGGTGCGGATTCCATATTGTAGATGCATATTCCAATTTTGGTCGAATGAAGGTTTCGTATGCAAGTTTCCTAAGCTTTGGAGGAGCAGCATTTAAGCAACGCCGGATGTAACCAAGGGTCCTTGCTGTGTCCGAAGAAATTGTGTTAATGTGATTAATCCATGTCATATCGGAAGTTAGTATATGACACCGAGATATTTATACCTATCGACTTCTTCAATGATCTCGTCGCCCAGCACATACTGGAAGGAGGAAGGAACTCTTTTACGAGAAAAGTGGATTAATTTGCATTTAGATTTATTTAGTGGCATCAACCAGGTGTTACACCACTGAGATATATTATCTAGGTCCTTTTGGATGAGTTTGCGGTCATTAGGTGAAGTGATCTCGCGATATAGAACACAGTCGTCTGCAAAAATACGTATGTGAGAAGAAATAGAATTTGGAAGGTCATTAATAAATATTAGAAAAAGAAGAGGCCCAAGGACTGTGCCCTGGGGCACGCCAGATGTGACATTAATTAAATCAGATTCGTACCCATTTAAGACTGTGTACTGCATTCGCAAGTCAAGAAAATTACGTATCCACATTAAGACGTGGGGGTCTAAATGAAGGCGAGAAAGTTTAGAGATTAAACGAATATGTGGGACACGATCAAATGCCTTGGAGAAGTCTAAAAATATTGCGTCTGTTTCGTTGCGAGATTGAAGGCTGCAATGAAGGTCATGTGTAAATTCAAAGAGTTGCGTCTCACAAGAGTAACCTTTGCGAAAGCCATGTTGGTGATGGTAGAAGAAGTCATTGTAATCTAAATGTGACATTATATGCGAATAAATGATATGTTCAAGAAGTTTAGATGGAACGGAAGTTAGTGAAATGGGACGATAGTTAGAAGGCAAGGAACGATCATCACTTTTGTGGACTGGAACAATCCTACCTACTTTCCAATCGGATGGGAGGCAACCTTCGGATAGTGACTGATTAAATATCAGTTGCAAAATATCACTAGATACAATCTTAGTATTTTTCAGAATCTTCGATGATATGTTATCTGACCCTGAGGATGATGAAAGCTTGAGCCCATCGATAAGAGTGGCAATACCGGCCGATGAAACGTTGATAGGGGCCATGGGCTCGTAGTGAACAGCGGGTAGCTCAGGCACATTTAAAGGACACTCGTCCGTGAAGATGGATGCGAAAAAGGTAATCATTACCTCTGAGCACATTTTTTCCTCAACTGGGTTGCCACCCTCATCGACAAGTTGAATGATATCATTGTTGTTTTTTGACGTGATTATATTCCAAAACTTTTTGGGGTTCTCCTGAAGGATAGTTGGAAGGTCCTGATTGAAATATTTTCTCTTTGAAGCTTTTATTAGATGAATATTATCCTTAAGGCAATTATAATACTTCTCCCAAATTTTTGAACACCTGGTCAGTCTTGCTTTGCGAAAGAGGCGTTTCTTCTTATTGCCAAGTGATTTAAGTCTTTTGTTATACCAGGGCTGGCAACCATCACTTCGGATCCGCAGAGTAGGTACAAATGCCTGAATAAGGTCATTCAATTCATTTATATAAAATCCAGTTCTCATTCACACTCCTTAGATTAAAATGGATTTGGTACGACTGCAAGAAAGTGGTCAAATTTCTGTTCATTGACACGAAATCTGCTCTACCGTAGTCCCGTATCACCTTTTTGACAGGCATCTTCACCAAAATGGGAAGGGACAGCGAGATGTGCAAAAGTTTATGGTCACTGAATCCATTGCTGTAGGTAACGAATCGAACAAGATCAGGGGAGGACGTGAATACAAGGTCAAGGATGTTATCCCCACGGGTTGGGCTCAAAACGACCTGGGTTAGATTAAAAAGCAAACATAGTTACAGAAACTCGCGAGAATCACGTGATGCATCGGCTCTTAGACTTGACCAGCTTATGTTGGGAAAGTTGAAATCTCCGAATAACAGAAGGTTCGCTTTTGGAAAACGTTCAGTTATCTCCAATAGGACTTTATGCAATTCACTTGTGAATGCAGAGTCACTTTTCGGGGGTCTGTAGCAGACAACAAGTACAGTTTTAATTATAGCCGAACAAAGACAGACACAAGTAATTTCCAAACTGCATTGTAACTGAATGCAGAACGAAGTGATATGCCTTTTGACTCCGATAAGAACACCACCACCGCGTTGGAGTGGCCTGTCCTTTCGGTAGATACAGAGATTAAGGTGATCGGGAAATAGCTCGTCATCGCGAACATCTGGCTTCAACCATGTCTCGGTCAGCACAGCAATATCAGAATTACTATCTTCCAAAACACTGCACAGTTCCTCTCTTTTATGCATGAGGCTGCAAATATTAGTGAAAGAAACGTGATATGACGAACTTTTTGTTACCGTACGTGTTAATGAACTGGGAGCATTACGAGATGGGCTTATTACAGAGCGTAGTTATGCAGAAAATTCTTTTACACGGTCTGATGCAGCGTCATATACAAAGCATTTGTTTAGCATACGGAGTTTATCGAAACGAATCTTGAATGGGACGTTTTGTGGCGTTGCGAATTGAAACAGCTTACTCCGTGCTAATCGAACAGAGGGTGATAAGTCTTCTCGGACAGCAAATTGGGAGCCCTTCAGTTTAGATCCCGATGCCAAGACTGCGGTTTTATCTTTGAACCTCAGAAACTTTACAATAATCGGTCTGTTTTTCTCAGGGCAAAAACGACCTAAACGATGAGATCGTTCAAGATTGTTGGCATCTAGCGTTAGTCCAAGCCTCTCCCTACAGAACTCGAGTATCTTCTCTTCTGATTGAAGCCAAGTTTCAGAATGCGAATCTGGGATGCCAAGAAACAAAAGGTTTGACCGCCGAAGCCTGTTCTCTGCGTCGTCACACCTGGTCCTAATTTCCAAGAGCTCAGAGTTTACTGTGTTATCGTTGTCAATGGGTGGGTTCTGGGGTGCTTGTAACGGGACCGCCGCGAGATTGCGTTCGACCGCAGCGACCATCTCCAACAGTTCATTCACCAGTGTGTCGGTCGTTTTTTGATTGTTTTGAAGCGACGTGATTGACGCTAGCATTGCGGACTGTCCAGCCTCTATTCGCTGCACAGCTGCTAGAATCGACTCTAGTTTATCGGTTTCTATGGGGCCGGGGTTTAGTTCTACATCACCCGATAGAATGAGAAGCTGCAATAGAAACGCCACGTAACTATAGTTCAGAACTAGACACAGTAGCTTTTTTTTACACAAATCAACCAGGTCGTTGGGGCACGACATCGCAAGCAGGCAAGGGTCATCATCGTGAAAACATGCGGTATTTTTAAAGTAACTAACCTGCACCAAAAACAAGGTCATCGTAGTTTCCGTGACGATGCCGCGCCCCGACTGGTAGAGCTGCGTTGAGTGCTTTTGAAGACATGCATCGGATATGGTTCCAGGTTGCCAGGCGAAGAAGTTTTCGTCGTTTAGTTTTGGCGGGATGTAAGCCGGGTCGTCGGGCGTATCCACCATGCAGAAGGTGCTCGCGTCCAAGAAGAAAGGGGCGTTGACGGTGAGTGTGCATCCAGGAGGGGCAGTTGGCTGCGCCGCTGACAGGGCAGCGGATAGCAGCATCTGCACCAAAAACAAGGTCATCGTAGTTTCCGTGACGATGCCGCGCCCCGACTGGTAGAGCTGCGTTGAGTGCTTTTGAAGACATGCATCGGATATGGTTCCAGGTTGCCAGGCGAAGAAGTTTTCGTCGTTTAGTTTTGGCGGGATGTAAGCCGGGTCGTCGGGCGTATCCACCATGCAGAAGGTGCTCGCGTCCAAGAAGAAAGGGGCGTTGACGGTGAGTGTGCATCCAGGAGGGGCAGTTGGCTGCGCCGCTGACAGGGCAGCGGATAGCAGCATCTGCACCAAAAACAAGGTCATCGTAGTTTCCGTGACGATGCCGCGCCCCCCTGGTAGAGCTGCGTTGAGTGCTTTTGAAGACATGCATCGGATATGGTTCCAGGTTGCCAGGCGAAGAAGTTTTCGTCGTTTAGTTTTGGCGGGATGTAAGCCGGGTCGTCGGGCGTATCCACCATGCAGAAGGTGCTCGCGTCCAAGAAGAAAGGGGCGTTGACGGTGAGTGTGCTCAGTGCTGCGCTGTGCCGCCATGATCTTCCCAAGGGCTGCACGTTGCACGTGCCTCGTGCATCCACGAACATTGCGCTACTTTTGAAACGCCGCTTGTCTGCCGCTCTATACCTTTTCACTTTCATCGGCCGCCTCTCGCGGCGATCTGCCAGGCTTTGTCAGTATAGGGGCTACGCCGCGAGTTGAGGTGTAATTTGGCGGGAAAGCACTGAGGGGCATTCGCTCTGCGTTGGGCAGATAGCAACCCTAGCCGTCAGACGTTTTAACGTTAAACATTGTTTGTCTAAATGTTCGGCATTTCGTGAAGCCCAGATATAAGCGTGGCCTCAAGGCCAGACACTGATTGGTTGACGGGTGAAAGAGGAGGAGTGAGGTGCTCGACGCTGGTTGTTTAGCGGGGAAGTCATTTGACCAGAAGGGTAGGGGAGGAGAAGCTCGACCACCTGTGCGCATTGAGGGTGAGGAGCTCGGGAATATGGAAGCCTTTGGAAGATCACCAGGTTTATCAATTCGATTAGCATTAGTATCGCTTCATTCTAGGAACAACTATCAAGTTTACACATGGTAGGCGTTAAACTAACCGATTAAGAGCGCCGTGAGCGTAGGCCTCTGGCGTATGAAAGCTCGGAATATCGTAAAACGTTTGTGATGCTCGAACGTTTCACATGTGCAAAACAACTGCCTAGCGATTCGCCATAAATAGCTTGGCTAAAAACAAAGCAGGAGGTGTGTTTTAAAAAGTGGCCACGGCAGGGCACCCCTCCTTATGCCAGTTTTATTGTTCTGTTGTTTTGTCCCTCCCAAATTTGGTGGCCCGATCCGGCGCGGATGGCAGAGGATCGGGCCCTTTCTGCATAGCCTTATTACAGCGCGAGTCACGCACTCTCGACCCAGTAAATTTTTGGATCGTCCGGTGTCATGGGGTACGCGACCGCCAAGGGTATGGACAAAGAGGCTTAGAGACTTGCGTCGTGCATAAGTTAGTTCCGAGTGCTTATTTTTATTGTGTTACAAGTTTCGAAAATCTACGGAGCAATCACTGCGTCGTTGTCAGGTGGACAACTAATTTTAACAAGCACAAGAACAATCGCAGAAAGTGTGTGATGAGCACTAAAAGTGTCAGCGCAAGTGTGACTAGGCTATTGAGATTCACATATTCCGTAAGGATCCTTATTTATGAGGTCAGTCGATTGCACTCGCGAATCGCGACAGCTTTCTGTAATCAAGCTAATCGTCACACTCACATTTAAGGCAAGCGGACCGATTCCTACACAGTGCCGGTGCTCCAATTAGGTTATCATTGCAAGGGATACCTTCATGGCACTTGAAGGGTATGAAAACGTCTACTTGCCACCACTCAAGATGCAGTTATCAAATGACGAGAGATTACCTGCATAGACTACATTAAACTGATCATTTACAAGGCCAACTTTTTGGGACATCCCATGGAATTAAACGTTTTCAAGGAAATATTAAAATTCTAATTGATTTCCATTTTATGATACCCAGACCATTAAGGCCTGTTCACACATGCAGCGGAGCGCTACAAGCATAGCGCTTACCTCACGCTAAGCGCTTGCTGACGGGAGCGTTCACCAGCTTTGTATCGCACCGTCAAAACTGTTGCTCATGGCAGGTGATAAGTAGCTGACGGCACGTGAGGAGCGCTACATCAGCGCTTCGCTGCATGTGAGAGCCGGCCTTTACAGTCCTCGAGATAACACATTTTGTCAAGAAAAGCAAAAATTTACAATTTTGTGGATGTAACCCATAGGAATCAATGCAAGAAAATTGTGAACCGTAAAATAAGAACTATAAGAATCCTAAGGTTTATAGTTAGTGCTATTGATAATCTATGATTCTCATCTAAACTATTCCCGCGGAACATTGCGATGTTTGTTGTTGTTCCGTTGAAAGTCCAATTTTAACGCATGCGCCGAGATGTTGATGTCAAAGAATGTTGGGGATGTTCCTTCATTATGCACACTCAATCGAAACAGCGATGTGTCCTGTCGGTAAACTTCTGCTTTGTACTTGTCTTCGCGCTATTTTTGTTTTCATCATGTGTGTATACCAACTAGCCTAAACTTCAAAGTTAATCAACTACAAATCCCTCCACCGTCTTCCTTCTCGTTATTTCGAGGATGCAAGTTGATGGCCTGTCATTAGCCAGCTCGATGCAAGCGGCCAAGTTCCAGCCAAGTGTAGCCAAGTTTACCGCATACCCACACCGTTGCCTACTCAGACAGTTGTGCTGCCACAACCAGCAGCTAGGCGACTCGTGGGCGCCGCAATTCTCAAGATGGCGCCGCCCTTAAGAAAAAAAAAAAAGAAGAAGTCTGCGAACCTTTTTACTGAAAGAGTGGAAGAGAGAAAAGGGAAAAAAGGCTACAGGCGCTTTCCTCCTTGCTGGTGTGTTAGAAGCGAGCGGAAGACCCGGATGAACGCCTTGGACGCCTGTGTTGCTTCAAGTTCGGTTATCTTCTTCGCGGTTTCCTCTATTATATTTTACTTCCGGAGGCAATTAGTTCTAGCGGAATCAATGACGACAACCCCCGGTCATCCGGACATCATTGTTCGGCAATAGGCTGCACAAATAACAACCGAAATCGCAGAATATTATCGGATGACATCTGTAATGTGCACGGGATCCGACAAGGCAACTGCGGCTGCAATGTCTTGAGACTCCATCGCTTTCCAAATGACTAAAACCTCCGGCGGCAGTCGGTTGCGTCCGTAAACAGAAAATAATTTTCCCCGACGTCATCCTCTCGAATCTGCTTGGAACATTTCGTGAATAGTGCGCTCTCCGAACTTACCGCTGTACCCTCGATGAACACGGGCTATGCTCGCAAGGTGGGCGCAAGTTTTCTCGTGAGAAAAGTTGTTTCAGTATTTTGTAACTTAGTTTATCTGACTGCTTATATCTTGAAGTGGTAACATCACCTAGATTTCATCACCTACAATGCTCATTTCATTTCCGCCGCCGGATCTGGCTGGAATTGGTCGAAAAGTTAGTTCTATCGGTTTTTCTTATTTGCAATCTCCTGCGCGATAGCACCGAGCTGCGAACTTACGTTGACCATCACAACGCGACTAGGTTCTTCATATTTTGCAAATGAGTACACAACGTAGCTGAAAAAGAAAAACTTCAATTTTTTCTGCTGAAACATGCTCAAGCATCGATATGAATCGTTCAATCATTGATCGACTCCCTACAGCAATGGGCCCATCTCGATTTCGCTTTTTTCAGTTGTAGACAAAGGACATGCTCGTCGACATTGGATCCTGAATTAAAACTTTAGAAACATCTGCAAGCCGGGGGGAGCTGCCTTCGATATTCGAAAATAAATGCACTGTGGCCAAAAATGGATGTCGTAAATTGACGTTGGAAAATTGAAACCGAAACGTTGGCCAAGAGGTACCCAAGATGCTTTGTGCGGCACTGCGGCGCTGGAATCGCTTGGATTTTGCAAGAGGTCTATTCCGGGAGGTTCATTGCGTAAACCTTGTTGAGAGAGACCTCAAGAAGGCGTTCAGAAGGCGCAAAGGCGCCTTTGTAATGCGAGACCTTTGCAGCTACTTTGTATATTTTGCATTCCGATATTAGTTATTGCACGATAGCAGGCGTTTTGGGGGCAACAATTGAAAATAGTTCCGGGCATAATCCTTTATATATGTGTCTAATCTTGTCTCCTTCAATCATTTGCTCATTGACGCGTAGGCAACGACGAAGGACGTCTTCGATGTAGCTTGTGGCGCACTGGGCTGTGGCTTGCTAACGGCATAAGAGCTTGTCCTGGGCTTACTGTTTGCGACTTCTTGATTTCCCGAAGGCTTCTTAGAAATCCGCCGGGAAGCCGTCCCAGGTATTGATATCCCCCTCGGGGTTGTCAAACCACTGTAGGGCATTCTAAAAATAACACAATCGTTGGCAAGCCTGTCAAAGTCCTTTCAATGGTGGGGGATGTTGATGTGGTTGCGCTGCTTTAACCAATCGTTAATGTCAAAATCGGGGGAAGCACTGAAAATTAAAATGTCCCGTCGGCGGTGCTTTACAGGGTTGTGCAATGGCGGTGGGAGGTGCTGTAATGTATACTGACTTCCCCGTCTGCCGTGGCGGTGATTGTTTTGAGACCACTACGAAGCTCCGGAGCCGAATAGGGCAAGGAGGGTGCGCAAAGGAAGGGGAACGTGCTGACTTTCACAACTTGTGAGAAGGTTTATTTACTTTTTTACAGTGCCAGATGAGTGATTGTATTAAGGGTGTAGCAGCCGTTGTCGTGTTCGGATTTATTCTCTGGCACTCTTCCGTCGTCCTCTTCCTTTACCGCTCCTCTTGTTCTTTCTCACAATACCCACTTCGTCGGCAACTATCAAAACAACTACACGGGTGGATATTGAGGGAAAGGAGGAAATGAGAGGGACGTCAGAACTCCCAGCCCGGTTGGAACGATGAGCGGGTAGACGCAAAAACTAGCTGTCTTAATCTCTATGCCAGGGGTGACCAAGCTGCGGCTCGCGAGCCGCATGCGGCTTTTCGCGTGTTAAAGTGCGGCTCGCGGCTCCCTCCCCCTCCCTCCCTCCCCCCCCCCCCCCCCTCCCCTCCCCGGCCCACTCCCAAGCCTCCCTTCCCTTCACAGGAGAACTTCCCCAAAAAGAAAAGTGAAATGAGTTTTCAATTGAAAGACAGGTTCCGGTTCGATAGTCTTTTGCTACCTTAAGTAGAATTGGACTGCTTTTGACTCGGATAGGTTGAAAGTAGTTCGAGTTCCGTTTATTGCTCTAGACAAAAGTTGCCCCCCCCTCCCCCCCCCCGCGGCTCTCGGAAGTTTCGTGGTTTTGTTTGCGGCTCTTACCGCTCATTCACACTGGAAGCGGATCCGCGTTCGCAAAGCGGTTGCGAACGCGTTTGTATAAAGACCCAGTGCAATTGCACGCGCACTCGATGACATCAAGTGCGCGTGCAATTGTACTGGATCTTGATACAACCGCGTTCGCAACCGCTTTGCGAACGTGGATCCGCTTCCAGTGTGAAAGAGCGGTTAGGCCGGGTCAGCCTGGCCACCCCTGCTCTATGCTCTGAACGAACGCCGAACGTCAGCTTCCTATGCTAGGCCTTCGATTTCAAACAGTGAGTAGGGACAAAGGCAGGTAGTTTCGCGAACCACCAATCATTCAAACCCGAGCTCCGTGTCTTGACAGCCCCGCGAGTTTTAATATTTTCCTCTCCCAATGTTCCTACCGGTATAGTCAGTGACAGGTTAACAAGTCAGTCAATGCTACGCCTCGAGCGCGAGCTCTCTGCCTTTGATAACATCGCAGGCGCAGCCAAAGCCGGGCGGAAGGCGACGAGCGTCTGCCGGAGAAAGAGCTCGTGGGTTCTCGACATGTGACCGACTATAAATAAACCAAATGTAGTGCGGCTGCTTTCGAATTTCGTTTTCGAACGAGTGCTTCGATATTGCGGTACAATGAACATGTATAGCTACCGGCACCCACTTGCGTGTAATGACCTCGAACCGGGTCGGCTTCGGCGGAGGCGTGTCCCATCTTTAATCGGCCCGAGGACCGATTTTGGGACGCGGTCGATGCGTTGGGCCAATTTAAAAGAGTACACCACGTGCCCCCGAGACAGTGCCACTAAAAAAAAGAAAAGCTTGCGCCTGACGTCATCACACTGTGCTGTCGGTCACTCCTCTTCGTTCTTGCCGAGAAAAACAAATCTGGTGGCGCAAGATCTATTTTGCACGTGACGTCAGCCCAACCCTTTCCCTTGTGGCCAGAAGCGTCCCATAACGCAGCGGAAGCTATATGGCCTCACAGGCTCCCTTTCCTACTTTGTGTCTAACCAAGTGACGTCAATGCAAGCTATGTCAACGTTACTAGATTGGCTCAGTTACAGAAGTACTCGTACATGGATTGCATGTAACGTCATCGCGTTCTGCTGGTGGTCATTTCTACTTGTTTATGTCGAGAAAAACAAATTCGAATGTGACAGATTTAAGGCCGGTTCACACACACAGCGAAGCGCTAAGTTAGCGCTACGTGAGCGCTCCACGGAGCGCTCATGTGGCGCTTTCTAGCGCGTGATGTAGCGCTCGGTTAGCGCTTCAGTAGCGCTCTGTTAGCGCTTCAGAAGCGCTTTGTTAGCGCTACAGAAGCGCTTTGTTAGCGCTCTCACGCTCCTTGTGCCGTGCTTGCTGCTGCAAAACAGCGCGTGCATGGTGATTCCTTTGTTGTTGTTTTTCCGGCAGTTTGATACTTTAGACCCATGTTCCGGATAAAAAAAACAGGACGCGGGATGGCCAAACAACATGGGTCTAAAGTATCAATGTGCCGTTTTTCCTTTGGCTTTGAAAAAAAAAATTGGGTTGTGTGTGTGTTTATACAGCCTAGAACTTGGTCTGCCTCACAGGGGCGACGAGTCTCCCAGCTGTAGATGAGAAATTTAGCCAGTGCGGTACAGCCGCTAGCCTGGGGTCTTTAACGTGCATCACGCAGTTGTGATACACGACCGCACGCCGGTACGATGCTCATCCAGATCGAAACGGGCAGGGGTGGGGCTCGAACCCAGGATCCCTGGGTTCTTTGGCTTGGAAAGAAGAGGAAGTAAGAGAGCCGCTCTCCAAGCAAAGGGTCGGGCAGGCGATCCAGAGTCATGGACTCTGAGCGACTAATTGATTGGGTACGATCTCGTCGCTTTCTATTCGATATGCGTGACCCTCGTTTCAAAGACACGCAGTTAAAAATAATCACCTTCAAAAGAGCTTTGTGCCTCGGTCCCTCAGCCTGGGAACAAGGTTCGCCGGGTACCCGTCGGTATCTCGGTGGCGAAAGATTTCGCGCACCCAGAAGGCTCTTCTGGACGTTAAGCCGTCCACACACATATGCACTAATCACGTATCTAAGAGCATTTGTCGCATTTCTATTTCAATATTCCACATTTCCGCCCTGGTGCTGCTGATGCACACCCAACCACAGGAACCGGAACCGCAGTGCACGCGCTAATCCGCAGCACCGCGGTACAAGAAGCGCTACTGAAGCGCTAACACGGCGCTACTGAAGCGCTAACAAGGCGCTACTGGAGCGCTAACAAGGTGCTACTGGAGCGATAAAAAGGCGCTACAGAAGCGCTAATCGCGCGCTGTGTTAGAACTAAGTCACGCGCTAGGAAGCGCCACACTCACGTCGCTAACTTAGCGCTCCGCTGTATGTGTGAACAGGCCTTTAAGCTGCGGAATGTGCGCGCTCAGCAGCAAGGCCACCATAATGATGGCTGATGTTGTGTCAATGTAAGCCATGTAAGGGAGTATTCCCTGGCGGCCATATCCGTGTGCGCTGCTGCTGAGCGCGTGCTGACGGCGAGCTTCCGCAGTCCTTTTGGAGCGTGCATTTAGCACCATCAAGGTTGCCAGTCTTAGCAGGCTATTAATGTGAGCTCGTTCAGAGCATGCGCTCTAAACATCGCCCTCAAATATGGCGTCCAATGAATACCTCCTATAGACGCAACTTGCACGAGCAGTAATCCCCCCTCCCCCCCCCCCTCTCTCTCTCGGCTCGCCTCCTGTCTTTCGACACGCCACCCTTTTTTTTTTTCCGGGGGGGCCGGGGGGGGGGGGGGGGGGAGGGCGGGGGGACGGCTGCTGTGGTAACTGCAGTGTGCTTCATGAAATTCGTATGCTTCGAAGATCAGCGAAGATCAAGACTACTCTATCGAACAGTCTTGAAACAAAAAGTCTAGGTGGCGCAATACAAACGACGGGAGGTAGACTGAATCTAATAAGAAAAGGGGGGAGGAGGGGGGCAGTTTCCCTCTCCGCGGGAGTTCCACAACTAAGTAACCTAATAACGTTTTTTTTTTATGTATACATGGCTTACACGTGACTTCATTACACCATGCCGGTGGTCATTCCTACACTTGATCTTGCCGAGAAAACAACCTCAGAGGTGAAAAATTGATGCTGCAGAAGGTACGCGTTTACCCAATACCACCTACTAGAAAACAAGCCGTGCGCCTTTCCCGCCAAAGCGTTATCGCTAGTGGATCCACGTAGCGTCCCTTATAGCCCCGAGGGTGACCAAAAAAACTGTGGTTTCGGTCATCG